>NC_030436.2:5000000-5300000 GCF_001660625.3 Ictalurus punctatus
ATGATCCAAAACATACAAGCTCATCTGTGAAACATGCTGGAAGTAGTGTCATGGCTTGGGCTTGCATGGCTGCTTCTGGAACATTCTCACTAATCTTTATTGATGTAACTCATGATGGTAGCAGCAGAATGGTTTTAGAAGCTTACAGGAACATTTTGTCTGAGCTCTGCTCACACTAACACACTGTCTATGTGGAAATAATTGTTGATTAATTAGTCAGCTTTTTTCTGTTGGCAGACTGACTTCATTTGTTAGAAGACTTCATCTTTTTATGCAATGCTTCCACGATTCCCTTGAAGTTTTGGTGAAATATATCTGTTTTCTTACGGTATAAATGTCAGTATATTATTGGACGAAAAACTCAATTGTTCCTATTTGTTGTTTTGTTTGTTTTTTTTGTTTAGTGGTTTTTTTTTTGGTTTTTTTTTTACTGTGTTCCAGAATTCAGCCACAGTGATACCTGACACCACCATTAGGCAATAAATGAAATGCAAAATGAAATAAATAAAGAACATTTTATTTGTATGGTCATTTACAGATTTCTTCAACTTTCCGAAATGTGCACTGCTGCTAGTGAAAAGCGAGTGTTCACACTGGAGTTTTGATTAGTTCAAAACAAAGAGTCAAGGACGTATTAGTTCTTTTTTGGATCAGTTTGATACCAAGCTAAAGTTATAATAAGAAGTTTCTAAAGTGTCATTTGTTCTTTATTCTTACCTCTTCCTCTGACAGCTCATAGGCCTCATGGAAGTTGAAGGGTTTCGCTGAATTCCGCACTACTGCATTCAACAAATCGTCCTTGTACACCACAATCCTAAAGGAACGGTCCGTTATTAAAGGACTACTGTACATAGGAAGCATAAACCTAAGCAGTTTCTTCTGTCCTCCAAATCCCATCCTCCAAATAGCAGCTATTACCTTTAATATAAAAAGACTAAAGAAAACCTTATTGTAGAAGAACAAGTGTAATGATGTATGATTACTACAAAAATGCCCTTAAAAACATGATAAGCACTGATCACTGACAGGCTGGGATTAAACTGTATGGCACCTGTCGTATGAATAGTCGTTGGACAGGCTGGCTGTGGTGTCCACATCGTCCCCTATCAGCCAGTGGAAGTCTTCGTCAGTACGGATCCTGATTTTCTTCATCTTCTTCTTGGAGACGTACGCTCCATCAGCATTAAAGTCGCCCAGGATCATTATATTCTGTAAGGCACGTATACACGTTCGTGACATGACATTTCAGGAATTTCATCAGTGTTATTAACTGTTTCACTTCATGTTGCTTAAGGTTTATATTCTGTTTGGGTTCCTGAAGACAGTAGACACCCTGTAACTGCTTAAATACACACTTATGATAAACTGCTTATGATTTTGACTTAAATACAGGATTCAGATATACTGAAAATGATACTCAAGCCTTGTTCAGGGACGTCATGTCAATATAGCACAGATACAGTTCAATATTTCTTTATTTGGTCTAGTAAGAAACCCAAATGTTAAATTTTCTATACAAGAAAGAATGAAATTTTCTCTCTATTTGGTTGTAATTAAGTGAAAAGAATGAAAAATAGAGAGAAAAAAAGCATATGTGGAAATAGTTCATTTTCATATTTAACTGAAATATTCAAAATGAAAGACTGCAAATAATGAGCAAGTAAAAGCAATCTGAAGATTGGTATTTTGTTGCGCTTTGTTTCGTTTTGCTTTAAGTCATTTAAAAGCTCATTTTTCCTTCATTGACGTATTCTCTTGTAAATTACAGTACATGGCCTGCACTTGCATTATTTGACCTGATTGGATCTGTAATGTCACAATAACAGCAAAAACAAAAACACTAAAAATTCCGCAGTGACCATTTTCATCCTTTGTGTAGGGTTTAATCATAAATTAAAAAAAGAGATTTTTTTTAAAGTTTAGGATGGCTTTAAAACTGTTATATAAATAGTGACCACTTTTCTATTCAGGGCATTTAGAGTATATTACTCACATTAGTCTTCCATTTCTTCCTGACAGCCATGCTCACATCATACAGCTCATCTATTTCTTTCTCCGAGTCTTTGGGTTTTGTGTGGACTGGGATCAAAACCAGGTCATTTACCACTAGAAACACACACACACACACACACACACACCACAAACAAGTTAGGACATGTTTCATGCAAATGTTTACATACTTGATGTCATTTTAGAATGTAATGAATGCACCAAATGTTTCTCTCTTGTCCTAGTTCAGAAAACAAAGAAGTGATTTTTACCACTCTACCTTTTCAAATGAATCAGATAGGGGGAATTCTTTTTACATGCAACAGCTGTATCTGCTTATCTTTAGCTTATCTCCTGTACTTTGATCAGCTTTTTCTTAATCGTTTAGATAGAGCCTTTAAAGTGATAGTTTGGCCCGAAAATAAAATGCAGATACAGTCGGTATGTAGTTTGCAAAATATTAAGTATCTATAAGCGTCAAGCAATTGTTATGGACATAAGACATTGTAGCTCCTGTGCAAAACGAATGAGGCCAAATTCAGACTCCATGGACGAAAAATGTTGTGTGGTTAATTTGTGACATTTGGGTTAAATGGAACATTTGGTTTGTTACACATGTGGTCTCAGGATGTTTTTCCTTGCCGATGATACCTCTGGCTTGGTCATTATGGGTAAATGTAAATCCATATCCTGATTTCTGTAAAGCTGCTTTGTGGCATTGTCCATTGTTGAATAAGATTGAACTGAATAGAACTGTGTAGAAATTTGTGACTGAAAGATTAGTTTAATCTTCCCTCTTTAACAGTGGCATGTCCATTCTAGGTTTCTTCATTTGTGATAATCAGTTAACCATATTCACAGTATTCCATATTTTCACTTTCACGTTGTTTAACATTTCATTTGTCAACTGCAAGGGTTCTCTTTTTAGGAGTTCTGGAATTTGAAAACAGCCTTTCGGTCACTAGAACCAGAGCCTTAACATCTTCACTAACACGTTCCAAATTATATACAGTATACAGTATAAATACATTGGCGTAAATGCATTTAATCGATTCATTTCATTTGAATGTGAATAATTACTTCTGTCAGGTAAGCCGAAACGCAGAATGAAGGGCTCTCGTGAGAAGGCGTCCTCGTCTCCTTCCTGATTGTCTTCATATTGGTATGTGTCAATCAGCTGGACTTGGTCTGGTCTAATGCATGATACCCAGAATATCATAATTATTTACCCTAATTCATTGAGCATCTTTAAACAGATCATGAATACACAGTCATACAAGAATAAAGTGTATCTTCATCATCGTGTTAACATGACGGTAGTATCATATTTCATTCAAAAATGCAAGTTAATCTGTCATACATGAAAGATAAATGCTTGGCATGCAATTTTAATACACTAATATCTGTGTCTATCTCTATCTGTTTTTTGTTTATCTCTATCTAGGGATTTTACTGTGTATTCAGATTTAAACCAGAAGTGGGAGTTTTACTAGTGGGAATTAAACCCACCTCAACCCTGACCAGGCAGTTACTAAGGATGCTGTAAATGCATCAGACAAGTGCTGTGTGCTGTGGGCTTTTTTTTTTTTGTCCCACGAGCTTCACATCTGACTGATTACTTGCTCCTGCATGAAATTAAAAAAAAAAAAAACTTCCGCTACTGAAAAAAACAAAGCAAACAAACAAAAAAAACAAGTGTGCCTCCTATTCATATCTGTATTTGTATCTCTTTAGAACGCATGATCTGTGCAATCCCAATAATGTACTCATATTCAGTTACATCCCTAACCTCTTATAATGGTCCACAATATTGTCATGTTACTTCCACTAACGCTATTTTAAAGTGTCCACAGTCATTTATTTTGCATGTCAAGTATCATGGTTTATAACTGATTCATCAGTAATCTATTTTTAAAAGAATATTTTGGTCCAAAACAAAATGTACACAATTTTCTCCCTAAAATCCCAAATGTATTCAATCAACCAAGACATGATTCTTTAGTTTTGTATTGGCGCTAAGACTGTTGTTATTCTTATGAATACCATTTGTACATAAATGAATTGAAACTATATTATCATCCCAAATCATACAATTTCACCTTTGAAATTTGGGCCACACTTCCTACCTAAATCTGATGCTCATGTGGAGTGATACCTAACTATATTTAAACCTGACGGCTGTCAAATATGGGAAGAAAAATGCTGTCCTATCAATGGGTTGTGCTGTGTTGTTCTTCCCTGTATGAATTTGACTCTATGAGAGGCAAGTAATACACATTCAGTGATTATTCATGGCTTAGTATGATTCGGTTTGGGACGCAGCCCAAGTATTTTAACCTCTGAGGCTGTAATTATCTATTGTTGTTATTGTGGTTTTTTCAGTATTACAGAAGTGTTATGAGATTAAAAACATTTTAGTGCCTCAAGATGACTTCTACAGTTTTTTGTTTTTTTTTAGCATTCTACAGCATTCTTAACATTGTCATAAGTATGTCTTGGTTGATTGATTGCAAGGAGGAAATTGTGTAAATTTGTTGAACTATTCCTTTCAATAGTTTTACTACCCATGTAAATTCACCTGTAGAGGCACGCAATCTGCTCCTTGTAAAGTGAGCGGCCCAGGCTGGAACTTATTACCATGCGGTAAGGACGCTTCTTGTTATTGCTGTCAAACAAAACAAAAAGTGTTTGGAGAATAATCAATAAAAGCTTGACAATCTTTCTTGGCATTGATATGCAGAAGATATGGACATTGTTGATCAGTTGTACACACCCTGTGCTGTTCAGCTTGTGCAGGAATTTAGCCATGGCCTTTCCTGACTTGTCCACTACTTCAAGGATCACAATTATGCTATAGCGAGACACAATCTATATGGACATACAAAATAGTGTGTTAGTTTCAGGTGTAGGAGAGGAAGGTTACAGATGATCCCTTAAATACATGTAAATTAACCCCTACAGTCCTGTCAGAAACAATTGGAACGGCAAGGCCAATTCATTTGTTTTTGCTGTAGACTGAAGACATTTGGGCTTGAGATCCACAGATGAATTTGAGAAGAAAGTTTAGATTTCATCCTTGGGATTTATATGTAAATGTGTTTAACAATATAGAACATAGCACATTTTGTATCAGACCACCCAATTTAGAGGTGAGCAAAAATACTGGAACATGGGACTGACAGGTGTTTCTTGTTACCCAGGTGTGTCCGGTTAGACTGATTGTTTAAACAATAAATAGCGCCGAACATCTGTTCTTGGTTTTAGCCTTCAGTTTCACCTTTGAAGACTGCATCTGTTGTTAAAAAAGGATAAGCCACATGAAGATCCGAGAGCTGTCTATGGGGAAAAGCAAGCCACTCTGAAGCTCAGAAAAGAGGGAAAATCAGTCCGAGGCATTGCACAAACATTGGGCGTATTTACAGAGATATTTATCCAAATTAATCGAGATGCAGCAACACAATCATCCAAAGGACAGTGTCAACTCAACAAAGGACTTTATCAGGATCTTAACCCAACAGAGCGGCATTTCACCTCCTGTAGAGGAGGCTGAACAGAGAAACCCCCCGAAACAAACAACAACTGAAAGAAAGTTCAGTAAAAGCCTGGAAAAGCATCACAAAAGAAGAGATCAACAATTTGGTGATATCAAAGAGTCACAGACTTGATGCAGTTATTGCAAGCCAGGGATATGCAACCAAATTCGCCTAAAAATTGGGTGGTCTGATACAAAGGGTTCTATGTTTTATGTTTTTTAACACATCTAGATATAAATACCAGAAAATAAAAGCTGAAATCCTAAACTCTCGTCTCATATCCATCTTTTGATCTCGAACACAAATGTCTTTGGTGTATAGCACAAGACAAACGAATTGGCCTTGCCGTTCCAGTAGTTTCAGAGGGGACTGTACTATACTTTCTACTGTACCTTCTGTAAGGTTCGGTCAGGTATATGCTATAATTTTTGCATTAGACTCATTGTAAGTGTTTTTACGGTAGACATTTTATTCTAGGAAGTACAACAATGAGCTTGTTTGGCAGATAGTTCTTCCAACGCAATTCTGAGACTTTCTGTTGAAATCTTTACTGAAAGCCCTACTGTAAAACTAATGGTGAAATTGTCAACAGTATATTTAAGTGGTGCTAATCAAGAAAGGCAAGCCCTTTTAAATTTTAGTATGTGCAATTCGTAGGCTAATTGATGGTAAAACATGTTAACTTTGACTTGGCTGGTTTAGATTTTTATGTGAAAATGACTGCATATAATGGCAGTTTAAAATGTATATTGACTGTAACCTGGAAATACTTTGTCTATTGTAATGTTGACAGGCAATAATGTAAAGAACATTGTTACATATCTGTCTGGGAACGCAACACTCATAGAAGTGTTGACATTACTGTAATTACCTTTATAAGGTACTTTATAGTACTCTCGTCTGACAGCTTACTCGAACCCAGACGCCTGACGTTAAAGGATGCAATCTTCATGTTAGTCTGTAAAAAAAAAAAAAAAAGAACATCACGTTTTGCTAGTATGTAATTTGAAGTAACAGTAATAATGGAATTCAACAGTTTTGGGATATTACAAAACACACTTCACAGTTACATACGTGTAGAATACAAGGACTGTTGTACAAATTCTCACAGACAGCAATTGATTTGTTTCATAAGCACAAAAGCATGTTCTCAGGAAACAGCCTTTCGTGCCATTGACTCAAGCAATTCTAACCACAGTGTTACATCTTGGTCCAAGAGGAAACCCAAGGGTTTCACATCTCAGCAAAATCTGAACAGCAATAATATGATATTTAGGGCAACTAAGGTCATCTAACATTCGTTCAACTAAAAGGAAATGGTAACAGTTTAATTATTAACCCAAGTTGTCATGATCTTTAGCCACTCTTTAACAAAATAAGAACTGAAATCTTAAATTACTAGAGTAACATATCTGTATATAGAAATATATCAATATCCAAAGCTGTAAAAGATCATAAATAACTCTTTATTTATGATCTTTTACAGCTTTGGATATTGATATATTTCTATATATACATTTCAAAACTGAATCCTTTCTAATGTTCTACTAGCTTCACTGTAACTTTAATTACTGAATAATTCATAGTAGATACAGAATGATGTGGTTTACGATAAATAATAACCTGTCTGTTAACAGTAATTGATGTTCTAATACATGATCTATTACAGTTTCACTCAAATCTCACTTACCTTTATGTTTTTACACTTTCCTTTGTGTGCTTAGTGAGCCGGGTCTCTTGTGTGCATGAGACAGGAGTAGAGCAGAATGTTTACTTCCTGGATTTGAGCCACAGACCGTATGCTTTTACTGCGGTTTGCATAGTGTTGCTTACTGAAGTGCTCAGTAGGTGTGGCCTGTTATGGAAACTATGTTTGTCTCATGTGAAAAACCTGAGTTATTCAAAGTCAAAACAATATTAAAACATTATGATGATGTTGTACAGTAAAAATAAAAATTAAATTAAATTAAAACGGCAGGATGTTCTGAGAAAATTCAAATAAATAAGTCAAATGTCACTTATATGTTCCAGTAACCAATCACAAGCTTCAATCAGTAACTGAATAATACCTACCCTTTCAGTCTTCTGTGTTTTCACGATTTCAGTTAAACTGTAGTGCATGGTGTAGATTGTATGTAAAATGATTAGACGTGAACAGACATAAGTCACTAAACAATTTAAGCACATCATACTTAAAAACCCCAAACAAATAGAAAGAGACATCTTGGAATGCTGCTTGCTGGATGAACCTCATGTAGTAATCCCAGAAGATACTCTTTGTTTAGGTGTCGGTCATGAAAAATGTTGGTTTTTTTGTTTTTTTTTTAAAGGAAAAAATCCAAGGCACTTCTTCTGCTACAAAAGTTAAAAAGCCTTTATTGTTAAATATCCTGATGATTACTGAAGGAGGTGTTAAGTATTTGCATTTCAGCCTAACACCATCTAGGTTCAATAAATCATCTGTCCCTTCAGCAATTAAACTGCTTAATAAAGTCAGTAATAGATATGAACAGTTCATGTGGATTGTATCTTATTTTAAATATCAAGTGTCAATTGGCTTTATTGTCATTTCAACTATGTACAGCTGGTACAGTACACAGTGAAATGAAACAACGTTCCTCCGGGACCACGGTGCTACATAAAACGGGCGGAAAAAAATTGATGGCCGATTGTGGTAGAGCGGGTTGTCTACTAATCGTAGGGTTGGCGGTTCGATTCCCGGCCCACATGACTCCACTTGCCGAAGTGTCCTTGGGCAAGACACGGAACCCCATGTTCCTACCTATGGCAAGTTAGCGCCTTGTGTGTGTGTGAAGAAAGAGCACATATATTATAAATGTTGTTTCCTAAAGCTATTTAAGATAGGTATTTATGATATCACCACATTGATCACCGTGAAATATAGATAAAAATGATACCAAACATGCCCTGAGGAATACTGTAATTAAACACAGTTTAGATGACCAGTTTTAGTTTACCTGGTATCTCTAAAACACATTCCTGATCACTTTAACCTTCATCAAATTACTGCCACAATCTATACATCATGAACAAGACAAAAAAAAAAACCCCACTACAAAATAATGATGTTTGACCTACAAAAATAAGCATATTAAAAAATAAAAACAACAACATTTTATGCATAAATTATAACAGCGGGTGAATAAGGCAGGAAAGAAGTAAATCAACATATCATAATACATAGTGTAGGATACATAGAAACAATACAAACCTGTACAACAAGGCTTCAAACTGAGAAAAAGAAACAGCAGGGTGTAAATACTCAAATGAATTAGTGACTAAACACGAAACAGGTGCACACATTTAGGGAGTAAACCAACGAATGACAGAATTACATGGAAACTCAAACAAAAGCACATGGATGACAAAGAGCATGAACAAACTGCACTTCTGACCATGTCACTTGCAGAGAGGGGGATTTGAATGTGTATCAACCCCATGACCTGAAATATTTTTGTATTGGTCAGCGCTACACTCTCCCTTACTGTGTCCATTGTCCTGTTTTAGTAGTTACTGTACTGTATTGTGTTGTTTATGCACGTTTGCACGTGCACTTTATGTAGATTTTTTTAATTCTGTGTCGTCACTTGTGGTTAGTGTGTTGTTTTATGGTCTGCACTTAGGGTTAGGGCATTTTGCACTGGTTCTCATTCATCCTCACACACACACACACACGTTTGTATGGGGGACATTTTTCCTTTGATCTCACCACCAACCCATTCTCAGGAATTTAATCAGTATGCAGTTCCGTAGGTTGAGCTAATTAGCTGGGGATCTATCCTGCCATAAAACCCATTATTTCAGTCCCATCTGATATCCTGGTGACTATAACTTTCAAAGAGGTTCATGGGTATAAGTGAGTATGCTTGGCAGAACCCAAGGTTGGCTTGTAACATCAAAGGAGGGGCTTATAAGTTCATTGGCTACCTTTCTGCCATTAATTCTTTAACATCACACATCCTACAGTATGTCCGTGATTCAGATCAGCATTCTCGTAAGTTACATTTGTTTCTATTTTCTGTATACCTTCATTTGTTTAATAAATTCATTTGCCATTTCTATCTTTAAATATTCACTGGGTCTTAGTAAGAAAGTATGTTGCATTAAAAGTGCATGACTGTATTTATATGGTTATTAGAAATAGTTTCCTAAGCTAAAGTTGTAGTATGTTAGACACGTTAAAATCCGACCTCTGACAAGTTAATATAAAAAGCTAATGCTTGCAAGTTTAAATGAAACCTCTGACAAGTAAATAGGAAAGACCTAAGCTTGCACATCGATTTAAACCTCTGAGCTAGCAAAAATAAGTGTTTATTATAGGCTATATAAAAACCTCTGAGGTCGGAACATCATTTTATAACGAAAGCTTAGCATGAAACTGTTTTAGATTAAATATAATCAGGACACTGAGACATCAAACTTCCAGCACTAACGAGAAGATTATCTTTTGGAGTCAGATATATAAATCATAAATTAAAACACACATTTCTTTCAACTGTACCTATTTCCATCATTTGGTCATAGGAGAGCAGTAGGCTAAGTCATTGATGCTTTCTATTTTAGCCCTACAAACTATGACCCTATGAATTTCCATATTTATTAATACTAGGATTGTTGTTTTTAAAAAAATATATTTTATCCTCAAATTCTTATATCCTTCAGTGTTTGTAATTGTGAATTGTTTTATTCTTGGTCTAATATTTAAACTTTGTACAAAGTTCTTTGAGATTTTGGACCTAAAATAAAAGTTCCATCTAAATAAAGATTATTATAATTTAAAAAAAAAAAAAAAAAAGATTAGATTCTCTTCCATGTTCATTTTTAAACTGAAAATACAAAACACTATAAAAACAATAACAACCTCCCACTCTATGTTTTACACACACTCAAACTTGCCCAGACTGCGTTCCTCATATTAGTCTAAACGTGTCATTATTACTAAGCCTATAATGTCTTATAAATCATTTTGATGTAATTGATGTCGTGTGACTATTTCTATTGTTGTTTTATTGCCAACAGCATTAAAGCACAGGAAAGAAGTTACATCTCACACACTGGAGGAATCCACACACTTCTTAGCCTGGAGGTTTACATGCGACATCTTTGATACAGTTAGTTCAGTATGAGTAATTCATTCATGAGGAGCAAAGGTGCCAACATTTATTGGCACTGGCGATTCAGTAGTTAAGGTTGGATGTCTGTGACTGAAATTTTGTGAGTTCACAAAGAACCACAGTTGTTGAGGAAAGAATGTTCAGCTAGTTGCTCCGACTGGATTCTCTTTCACTTACGTCAATTTAAATCACTCTTTCAATAAACATCTGCCAAATGAATAAAATGAATAAAAATTCTAATTTAAAAAAAAGTTACAAAGAAGTTTGAACTTATTATTAGCATAACAAAATGGGACAAAACACAGTGGCTTGCATAAGTATTCACCCCCTTGAACTTTTCCACATTTTGTCATGTTACACCCTGTAAAGGAAATGGACTTAAATGGAATTGTCCCATGAATCTACACAAAATAGCCCATAATATAAGTGAGAGGGGAAAAAAAAAAAAGTTTGCAAAATATTAGCAAACAAAAAAGTGGTTGTGTAAGTATTTGCTGTGAAATAGTTCTGGTGCAACCAGTTCCCATCAGAAATCACATGTGAGGTTGAAAACTTATGCAAGGCAACGTATAGATGTATGTAGAACTACTGTAACAGAAGTGCAGCATCCAATATGATTAACCACATCAGGTAATAGAATTCCTTAAATAAGTCGTTCAGGAGAAATAAAATTTGCAAAACTTACAAGGAACGTTTGGAACGTGACAAGTTCTTAAATAGTTTCATGTGGTCTAGCAGAGGTTGTTTACAGCACAGTAATCCATAAAGAGTAAGAAAGCTTCACTGGGTTTGTTTACTGTAACATTATGAGGGCAGCCATGTTGGACGAATGGAATCAGTTTTTTGGATTGGATTTGTATCATTCCAGACAATACAGACATGCTGTATAATATGCTAAATTGTATAGAAAATATGGAAATTCTAATTCAAACCTAAATGTGTAAATCTCAAGATTAATGATGTTTGATGGAATAATTTTTAAGTTGGTGGAAAGTTTTTGGGTGAGATTGACATTATTACTTGCCCACATTCGATTTGTAGCTGTTTAAGGCATTAAACATGTCTTGTGTGATTGACTACATATAGAATAAAGGGAAACTGTGTCTGTTTTGTGCTGTTGTTTTTTTTTTCTTTTTTGCTGTTAAGTCATTCACCAATGTGAGACATGAGATGTGGTCCTTGTTAAATTTGAATAAGGAATGAGGAAATAACTGCCTACGTCTGCAATGCACATAAAAACCTTTTAACAATAGTAAGGATTTTGCAGCTTAATGAAACTTCGCATGCTTTATGTTATCTCATAAGACCAGTTCCACAATCTGTCCCGCCTTCCTGCTACAGCATGAAAGCCTTGTGGGAGGGAATGGCAATGTTTATTGGTCTCTGGTGCTCACGTTTTGAACTGGGCCAACCACATACTAAGCCACACACCATTGTCTAATCAGATGGCAGGATGCCACTATAAATTGCGTCTAAGTTGTGCCTTTAAGGCCAGACAGTTTCCTGTGGATTTTGGCTTTGATCACTGGAAGTAAGTGATGTTTCCAGTTTATTTGTGCCCATAATTTTGCGTGTTTCCACGTATTGTTTCTGATTTAGGTCAGTACAACCTAGATAAGCTCAGTTTTAAAATAGTTTGAATTCACAGAACAGGTTTTGGACATATCTGAAATGCAATACTTTTTATTACTGTAGGTTTAAAGGACAAAAATATATATTCAAGCCACTTTAGTTATTTCTCAGTTTGTTATGTTTTAAACCAGAATGCAGGTATAATGCAGTATGAATATGCAAGTACTGTTATTTTTCCTAACTTCTACATGTAAACCTATATAGCAGTAATGTGTGTAACTATTGTGGGTAATCATGTAACTATTGTGGCTAATCATGTAACTATTGTGGGTAATCATGTAACTGTTGTGGGCGATTAATCAAGGGCTCCACCTTGATGCAATTATTCTAGTGTACTGGAGTCTGAAGGTAAAACCAATGCTTTTGAAGATTAATCACTCTCAGTATTCTCAGCCAGCATTTTCTACATTTCTTCATGTCCAGCACATTACATTTAACATCATTGCAATGGAGCATAAAAGCTCAATTTCTACCCCTATGGTAACGTGTTTTTTTATTTTTTATTTTGTCTTGTTTTTTTAGGACGCAAACTACAAAAGTAGGTTATATTTACCTAACATACTGTAGGTCCAATAGAAAAAGTATGCTTCTATTTAAATGTGTGTTGTTGTTTTTTTTAAACTACCTAAAGGCTTTATAGTCAGGTCCAGCCTGACTTTTCTGGAAACATGCTTTTCTAAAAACACCTTTTTATTGACAGATGCTTAATCAAGTCTCATCGGGCTGTAAAGTGCAAAACATCCGCTTAATCACAATAAGTGCAGACTAGAAATCCTAACATCATGTATATCAGATTCCACATATAATCCTTGTAAACAGAAATCTTAGTCTGCCGTTATGTGTTAAAAACATGTCACCTATTGTATCCTACTCAATTTTGCTACTCAAACGCTGAATCAGATGTGTAAGTGGTTTATAGTGAAAATGTTATATATCGCTGACTGTATCCTGTTTGTAGGCTGAGTATCTAAATGAGCCTTTTTCACTGAACCTGTTTTTCCTCCCATAGTCAGGTGTGTTTTCTTCCTCACACTCCTATATGACCATAGTGTTGTTATGAAAAGCAGTTACATGTGTTAGCTTGCCAGAGCATTAACCTGATCCACACAGATCGCATTCTTTCAGTTTTGTTCTCTCTCTTTTTTAAACATGTTTTACAGCTGTCTCATGTCTCATGTTTATTTAGACAAACGGGTCCAGCCACATGTTTTTTCTTTTCTTTTCTTTTCTTTTCTTTTTTCTTTTTGCTGTGAGCTAAGAACACCTTAAGTGGGTGCATTAAGAAACCATTTTGTGACTAGTTTACAAAATGTGGATTTTAGACACCTCATATGTAAAGTTTCACACATTTTCCACATGTAATTCATTTAGTAGTTACACGTGATTTGTTTATTTTCACAAATGATTTTTCCACACAGTCAAATTATTTTCATGTAATTTCTTTTTCATGTTGTTTATTTACACGATTCGTATTTCACATGATTTATTTTACACGAGCCATTTATTTTCACGATTCATTTATTTTAAAATTATTTGTTTATTTTCACGATTCATTTGTTTACACGATTTATTATTTTCACATCTGATTTTTTCCCATGATTCATTTATTTACACGAGTTGTTTATTTTTCCATACTTTTTTTTTTTTTTACACATAATTCAGTTCTTTATGTGATTTTTAAATTTTATTTATTTATTTTACAGATGATTAATGTATTTTCACTTCTGATTTTTTCACATAATTCATTTATTTACATATGATTCATTTATTGTCCTGCAGGCACTTTTTTCACAGTATTTGTTTATTTGCATGTGATTAATTTATTTTCATATCTGATTTTTTCCCCACATAATTTATTTAAAAACAATCAGTTTATTTTTCACATTATTTATTTACACAGTTCGGATTTCACATTTTTTTTACACATCATTTATTTACCTTTTATTTCCCTTTGATTAATTTATTTTCACTTAATTTTTTTGACATGATATGTTTATTTTTACCTCTGATTTTTCCACATAACGAATTTATTTCTACAATTTATTTATTTACCTTTGATTAATTTATTTTCAAGTGCTTTTTTTACACAATTAATTTATTTGCACTTCTGATTTTTCCACATAATTCATTTATTTACATATGATTAATTTCTTTTCCCTGCATTTTTTTACATGATTTATTTATTGTCACGTGATTTTCAACATCATTAATTTATGAATGATTTGTTTATTTTAAGGTGACTTAATTACTTCACGTGCTATTTTTTCACATGGTGCACTTTCATATGTAATCACATGTGAAATGTACAGTATGTGATACTCTATGTGTAAGGGTACACTGAAAATAAATACCGTGTTGGATCAAATGAATTTATTAAAGTAAATATTTTTAACATTCAACTTAAAAAAGAACCCTCTCTGCTGTTTTTTCCCAAAACCACTAGCAAAGTGTTATGCTGTTTGCTGACACACAGGAAATAAACCAAATGTTCATTACATGAAAATTATCATCTAAATATGAAATATTAAATCAGTCCTGTTTTAAAAGTACCTGATTTTTCTGTACCAAGTTTAGAAATCCAGAATGTAGTCTGAAGGACAGTATCTGCCTAAGTATTCAGATATAAACATTTCTCAGATACAAATATATATTATTATAAATAAATAAATAAATAAATAAATAAATAAATAAATAAATAAATAAATAAATGTGGAATAAATGTAAATAAATAAATAAATAAAATTTTGTTTAGACTTTGGATTGTAGGCTTTTGTGGCATTTTTCATTTCTGTGTTGAAGATGTTGGAGTCAGACACATACTGTATAATCTATTATTATTATTAGCATAAGGACAAGAAAATACCGAAATAAATAAATACGTCAATAAATAATAATTGAAAATAATGCAAATATTTATTAATTACATAAAAAATAAATTCAGGGACCACCTAGCTACACAAGTAAATAAAGGGGGGGGGGTTTAAAATGGACGCTTTACATAATTGCCTCTTCTTCAGATATAAATTTAGCTCGACTTTTTTGGGGGACAGAATAATTTTTCTATAGCTTGCAGTGAAATGAAACTATCATTTATGTGCGTATATGAAAAAGCCTAAGTGCCTTTTGGGCATCTTCTTAAATCCTGCAAACACTGCAAAAACTAACTGACACTTATTTTGTCGAGCAGGAATCATGAAGATCGCCGCTTTCAACATTCAGAAATTTGGACAGAAAAAATTATCAGACCCTGATGTCATGAAAACACTTATTAGGGTAAAGATAGACACATTTCATGTACTTTATCATGTCTTTTCTATGTCTATATTGAGAAGAATGTCTCGTGTTTCGTGTTTCAGATAGTGTCCCGCTATGACATAGTTGTCATCCTGGAGGTGGTGGAAAAGAAGGGAAAAGCAATTGACTGATTTCTAGAAGAGCTAAATAAGTAAGCTAGTGTATATATATATATATATATATATAACCTTTCACAGATAGCTAACATTGTTCTTAAAATGAGGGTTAGATTTGAAGGAACCTTCTTTTGGCAGGGCCAACCCAGAGAACCGTTACAGCAAGAAGATCAGTGTACGTCTGGGGAGGACCACGTACAAGGAGCAGTTTCTGTTCCTTTACAGGTACACCTGTGTTTTAAGAATAAATATTTTAGAAACAGTTTGGCTAAAAATGAAGACACAGTTTCACAATTTGAATCCAAATATACTGAAGTTTGCCCCTCGGTGTCAGATGTTTGATTCCTTTAATCTGACTAGGATACACCACAGCCAAAACGAGTCGGATCGTTTTTAAAGCTACGAGACTAATGTTGCTAAAAGATAAGGGAAATGTATAGCTACCAGATTAGCATCATGCAAAACTATATGCCTAAATCATCACATACACAAACACACACACAAGCACCAAAAGAAATCATTTGGTTTAATTAAAACATTTGCACGCAAACCGTTTCACAAAATAAGAGAGGAAGTCTGTATTTAAAAATGTACATTTTAATTAAATTGGACCTATGCTATAATTTTAATCACTAACATCATAAACTTTGGCCCACACCTTCTACTTTTTGCCTGTTCTTATAGATAATAATGGCTTAGAGCGTTAGAAACCATATAAACAGGTTTGTTTGAGAACTCAGTGAGGTCTGAGACATGTGTGATGATTAAGCATGTCTTTTGCGTGATGCTAAGGTGTTAGATGTAAGATTTTTTATAGTATTATTTATTATGTAAGATTACCGCTTATTTGTTAGCTTTGTAACGGTTAGGGTTAAATTCAAATGGCTGGATATGGAGTCAGAGTAATTAAGTAAACATTCGAATCATTCGAAATTTTCATTTAAAATGCAAAAATTTGAATTTGAATGTTAGAATTTTGAATCTGCATCACTATACCATTTGAAATGGAATGTTCAGATGGAATTCACATTGGCTGTGTGACTGAAATTTCAAAATGACGTTCCCGTACTCACATTTTAAACTGCTCTTTTCCAGACCTCAGTTCAATTTCTGATGATACAATGCAGATTTGTTAAAAAAAAAAACTTCCAATGGCAGATTTTCTGGACTTTTTCACTTCTCTACGGAAATTTTATGCTCAAAATGCTCTAAAACAATCAAAATAGTGCAAATCTCAAAATACACACATTTCAGCTAAGTTGTATTAACAACTGTTGGCGTTATTGCAGATCTACGGTTTTAGTGTAGTAAAGTTATTTGCTCTGTAGTTTTTTTAGCATTGTAATTAGGTTAATAATCTTTGGTTGATCTAGATCAGGGGTGTTCAAGCTTACCTGTAAAGGCTGGTGTGAGTGCAAGTTTTCATTCCAGTCAAGCAAACTTGTTCCACCTGTTTAATTAGCATATTGGCTTTCAGTAGACTCAGGTGTTGCTTCTTCTTGATTAGCATGAAAACTTACACCCACACCAGCTCTTGGATGATTGGCCACCCTTGATCTAGACAGTGAACACTGACTAAACAATAAATAAAAAAAACTCATTAGACTCATAGAACTGGAAAAAAAAAACATTACAAAACCATTTACAAAACATCCTTATACAGATTTACTGTATACAACAAACTAAATAATACAATTTTTTACCTTCACAGAAACAAAATCTTACAGTAATTTTCTGGAATATACAAAAATACAGTGCTGGAAATATATTATCTATCTGCTTTCAGTACTTTAATGTAATCAGTTTGGCCACAAAATACATAAACATTTGTCATTTGGGCTGTAGAGATAGTATTACTAGTGTTGCTAGTGGTAGAAAAAGTACATTTTGGAGTGACTCGTACAATCCCTCTCTAAGATACTTTTTTTTATACCAGATCATGTTACTGACCTGTTTCCAATTAACCTCCAGCTGTTTCTTTTTAGTAACACTTACTTTTCCAGCCTTTTGTTGCCCCGTCCCAACTTTTTTGAGACGTGTTGCAGCCATCGAATTCAATATCACCTTTTTTTTTCTTCTTAAAACGGTACATTTTCTCAGTTTTACACATTTGACATGTTTTCTATGTTCTATTGTGAATAACATACGGGTTCATGAGATTTGCAAATCATTGCATTCTGTTTTAATTTACATTTTACACAGCGTCCCAACTTTGTTTAGAATTGGGGTTGCAATTCTTAGCAGTTTTAAAACTGTCAATTCAAGCTGAGGTTGTATTTTCATTAACAGGTATTTTCATTAACAGGGGTGCTGTGGTGAACGTGATCGGCACTTATCAGTATGAGGACAATCAATGTGGAGATGAGGATGCCTTTGATAGAGAACCTTATATCCTGCGTTTCTCTTGTCCTAATACAGGTAGAAATGAATGAAAGGGTGTGTTAAGGGGTTCTCTCTTGTCTTTAAAAATCAGAAATCCATATATTTACAAGTATTTAACATTAGCTCAAGTGTTCCAGTGAGATAGCAAGAGAAAATAAGAGGAAGAAAAATTACCCCAATAACTACACTATATGGCCAAAAGTTTGTGAACACCTGATCATCACAGCCATATGTGGTTTATGTGTAATGGTTATGTTTATGTTTATGTGTTTCCACAAAGTTGGAAGCATACATTGTACAGGATGTCTGTAAATGCTGTAGCATTACAGTTTCTCTTCAGTGGAACTAAAGGACCCAAACCTGTTCCAGCATGACAATGACATGGTCTGCCAAGGTTGGTGTTTTAGAACTGGTGTTTGGGCACATAGGGGTGTGATAGTCAGGTGTCCACATACTTATGGCACATATCTGTTGCTTTGTGCTGTAATCTATTGATTTCTACTGTGTGTGTGTGTGTGCGTGAATGTGCATGTGTAAGTGATGCAGGATCTGGTTCTGGTGCCTGTCCACACTAAGCCTGAAGACTCGGAGAAAGAGTTGGATGAGCTGTATGATGTAGTCCTGGCTGTGAGAGACAAATGGAAAACAGATGTAAGTCAAAGTCAACGTTAGTGAGCAAATGATTATGTATGTATACAGAATATTTACCATTATGTAAACATCTGACTGAAATACATGTAATGAGAAATATACTTAATACCTATAAAACTCTGCTTAATATAATTTAAATATAAGCTACTGTGGGACTGAATTCAATTAGAAGGAAGTAATTAAAGTAATTGAGATGTTTAAAAATGTACCCTTAATGGTTCATAGTGCATCATAATAATAATCTTCAAAATAACCAAGCAGCATCTGTATCAAACAAGAATATTACGTGAACACGTCCCCTGTCCTTTGTCAAACAATCCCATTGGAAGTTTAGTTTGTCCTGTAGTGTCTTATTTAATTTTTAGAATCTTATTGGAACTCTACTTGTATTTTATTGGAAATGAGGTCTTGTTATTGGAAATTACAGAGGGCACTATCTATCTATCTATCTATCTATCTATCTATCTATCTATCTATCTATCTATCTATCTATCTGTCTGTCTGTCTATTATCTATCTATCTATTTATTATCTTTTATCAATCAATCAATCAATCAATCGATTATCTCTTATCAATATATCTATCTATCTGTCTGTCTATCTGTCTGTCTGTCTATTATCTATCTATCTATCTATTATCTCTTATCTATCAATCAGTCTATCTATCTATCTATCTATCTATCTATCTATCTATCTGTCTGTCTGTCTATTATCTATCTATCTATCTATCTATCTATCTATTATCTCTTATCTATCAATCAGTCTATCTATCTATCTATCTATCTATCTATCTGTCTGTCTGTCTGTCTATTATCTATCTATCTATCTATCTATCTATCTATTATCTCTTATCTATCAATCAATCAATCAATCAATCTATCTATCTCTCTCTATCTATCTATCTATCTATCTATCTGTCTGTCTGTCTGTCTATTATCTATCTATCTATCTATCTATCTATCTATCTATTATCTCTTATCTATCAATCAATCAATCAATCAATCTATCTGTCTGTCTATTATCTATCTCTCTGTCTATCTCTTATCTATCTATCTGTCTGTCTATTATCTCTTATCTATCAATCAATCAATCTATCTATCTCTTATCTATCAATCAATCAATCTATCTATCTCTTATCTATCTGTCTGTCTATTATCTATCTATCTATCTGTCTGTCTGTCTATTATCTATCTATCTATCTATCTATCTATCTGTCTGTCTATTATCTATCTATCTATCTATCTATCTATCTATCTATCTATCTATCTATCTATCTATCTATCTCTTATCTATCTATCTATAAATCTTAAGAAACCATCCTGTAAACATAATCGGTTAACAAGTCATGGAACACAACATTTTCTTTTATTTAAAGCTGACATATACTGTGCTGACAATTAAATATTAGCGTAAGATGTGCTGTTTTTCCAGGTAAATTACAATAAAAAAATTTGTTTACATATTGGTACCCTTGACCAAAAAAATAAATGAAAATGCCTTGTACAGCGTTAGAATTTGGATCATATTTTGAAACCATTCATATAAGATTCCTATCGGAATTGTCTAATAGGACAAGACATAAATATCCTGACCACTTCTACAAGATTTTGTAATGGCATCCATTTGGGAATCTTATTGGAATGGTTTCAAAATATGAGAGAAATTTTTGTTAGAATCCTGTACAAGTTTCTTATTGGAATCCTTTAGGATTTTTTGACAAGGGGTTTAAATGTTGCTTTACATATCTATCAGTGGAAAGGAAAAATCATTTCATGGCACGATTTATGGACAAGACATTGCTTATATTGTTCTTATACACAGCATATCATGATCTTGGGTGACTTCAATGCGGATGGCAGTTATGTGTCTAAAAAAGAGATGAAGGCAATCCGTATCTACAAAGATGCAGACTTCCACTGGCTGATTAGAGATAAAGTGGACACCACTACGAGCACAAAGAATGACCACACTTACGACAGGTTTGTTCAGATTTGATGGATTTGTTGTGATGCGGAGATGCATACAGAGATAATGAGTGAATCTGAATGTTGTACTGTATGTGCTATTATCATGTTATGACCTCTTCGGATGTATTAACAAATCAGGCTATATTGCCATGGAACATTTGTGACACCATTGCTGAGACCACACCATCCACACTTACATATCCAAGTAATGCATCACTGGATTAAATTCGCTTGATTTACCACAATAAGTAGAGCACTGAATTCTGGATAAAAATTCACCTGCCCAGTTTCAGTGAGCAGATTTTGTGTGCTTGGCTGACAGGAGTGGAACTCAACATGCTTTTCTGCTTTTGTAGCCCATCCACCCCAGACTTTAATGTGTTGTGCATTTGATATGTTTTTCTGCTCACCACAGTTGTAAAGAGTGGTTACTTGTGTTTCCGTAACCTTCCCATTAGCGCAAACCAGTGTGGTAATTCTCCTCCGATCCCTCTTATCAACAAGGCATTTCGGCCCGCTTAACTGGATGTTTTTTTGTTTTCTGCACCATTTCGTATGCGCCCTAGAGACTGTTGTGGGTGAAATTTCCAAGAGATCAACAGTTTCTGAAATACTCACAAAAACCCTCCTGGCACAAATACGCATTCCACGGTCACTGAGATCACATTTTCCCCCAATTCTGATGTCTGGTGTGAACATTAACTGAAGCTGGTGACCTGCAGGATGTATATAGTGATTCTTGAACATATATATATATATATATATATATATATATATATATATATATATATATATATATATAATAGTAAACCTTGTTTTATTATTCAATAACTTAATTGCTAGAACATTGTTGAGTACTTTACATCACCATACACATCTCCTATTTGTATGAAGAAAGCTTTTCTTTCATATGAAGGCATTATGCCAAAAGAAATAGAAAGGGAAAAACCATCGGTGCATTAAGCCTCTACGTGTCTCGTAGGCTTATCGTACAACTGCATTATTGACATTGTCCTAGTCCTTTATTTTCTATCGACCTATACATTGAATTAAATTTGCATTTAAATACGCCATGTTATAATCAGCCGGACATTTCCGCATCTCTATTCCCATTAGGATAGTGGTGTACGGAGAGAATATGCTTGATGCCATTGTCCCGAACTCTGCCAGAGCGTTTAACTTCCAACAGGAATATGGACTGACTGAAGCTGATGTAAGCACAGTTACTTTTATTCTGTGGATTTTAAAGTCATTTATTTACACATCGTATTCATTTGAGTTGCCATGTCATCAAATAGCTGTACTTGGTAGGTGTATAATTATGAACTGCAACCTATCTGTTGCTATGTACGATGTGTCAGCCCCACTTCCAGTCATAAGGGACGACCACAGGACCATTGATTTCCAAAGGCTAAAGGATGTAGGATTGAAGAGGCATTGATGGTACAATGACTGGCCAAGAGTGGCCATTTTCTATTTGATAAGGTGGAGGCAGCTGACAAACTGTGCAAATGACAGGTTACAGTCAGTAATTATACATATACGAAGTGACTTTTACAGTATACAGACCTATACAAGGAGGAGAAACAATGACGCGAGAGTTATTTGGTCAAGGAATCCTTAACTGCTATATGTTTTTATGTGCATGTTGATAATATGGGAAATCTAATAATATGTATATTTAGTTACAGTGTCTTGCATAAAATGGGCTTCAATGGGGTTATACAGTACTGTACTGTCCGAAAGTCCTACTTTTTGTAGTACAAACTTTTACTGATTTCTATTTTACGACTTCTACATTATCGAGTCAGTACTAAAACATTTTAGAGTTCCAAACATTCGTTTTCCAGCAAAAAAATTCAATGTTATAGAAAAATGTTTGTACATCAGTAAAGAAAGCAGCATATAACTGAGATTACTTTTCTTTTTAAAGCAAAGGGTCATCACACCAAAATGTTGACTTGTTATAGAGTATTTATTTATTATACTGCTTGTTATAGTATTTTTTTTATATATATATAAACATATATTTCATTATGTTTGAAGGCATCTTTGCTCTTCAGCATTTCTTTGCATGTGCCTAAGACTTTTGCACAGTTCTGCATGTCACGAATCTACACACAATAACTCATAATACTGAAGTTAAAAAAACTTGAAACATTTCTGGTCATCCAATCAAACAGTGCTTGAGCAATTTTGCTAAAAAGAATGGGTATAAAAATAATGATCCGGATGTACAAAGCTGACAGATACATATAGACCTGCTCAAGAGACTTCTTTTTTTTTTGGTTCAATTAGTCACAATAACCAAATGTTCACTGCGCATTTCAATTTTAGACATATTGTGAATCAAATGGAAAAAATCCCAGTTAAGTCCATTACAATCCCAGATTGTATTACTATAAAATGTGTGTGTATGGAGCAGTTCCCCAACTTGCTGGAGGAATGAATAATAATGAACCCACATACCTCTTCCTATCATTTCGATACTATGTGAGCAAGTTGCATCATTAATTTATGGCCTTCTTGGGCCCTTAAGCAAGTCTACTCATCTCCAGCTGCATTAATATGATCATACAGTACCAAGAATTGATCCTTAGGCATTAATGAACACTTTTACAGGCACTTAAGGTGAGTGATCACTATCCAGTGGAGGTGGAACTGAAATTAAGCAACGGCGACGGTCAAAGTAAGCAGCTAAATTCTTTATTTGTACATCCCAGTAGCACCTATGATCTAATATACAATACATAGGAGTCACTTCAAACTAACACCCCCCATCCCCCCCAAAAAAACAAAAAACAATAAACAAACTCTTGCTTTAGGCTCTGCCACATGCAGGAAATAGATGACAGCAGGAGAAAGAAAACACTGGCAGAAGACCCGGAAAAAGAAAACCATTTTTTTCTGAAAATAAATGCATGGCTGAAACGTTTGAAATTAAAATGAACATTTTTAAAAATCTGAAATGTGTTTAACTTTTGTAGTTCTTTGTTTATGCAATAAACATTGAGTGATTCCACACCAAATACATACAAAACTTTATTTATGCGTTATTTCTTCTCATCCTCACAGCAGGGTATTAAAAATGCTAGTTGGTGTACATATGTGGCCCCAAAGCAGACTTGTTCACATGACAGTTCTCAAATGCGTTTAACTAACGACTCCAACTCATTTCTTCCCAGACTTCTTGATTCCGCCCCCAGCTGTGAAGGGCAAAGCAGAGAGCAGATAAGATGATTAACTGTTTGTAAAACAATGTGATTCGTTTACTGTAACATCTCAGTGTGTATGCACGAAACGTGCAGTGTTCGCTACAGAGGCCACGCACTGTTCAGTCCTGCCATCTAGAGGTCAACTTCATTTATCTCACTGAGCAAATTACCAACTATAATATGGTGAAGCACAGCTCCAGCACCACAATATTCAGTAATTCATTCTTCAGTAAGCTATTTATCCAGGTCAATCCTTTTTTATGAAATATATGATATAAACAGAAATAATATCAACATTCTTTTCTTAGAGTAAATTCCGGCATCTATTTTTGTACCAGGTGTTTTTCATTCTTACTTTCCAAATAAAGTAAAGAGGAGTCTTAGAGCAGGAAATTCAGCCAATTGTGTTGGACACCTAACCTATAAGATTTTATATATGCGCTTTGATATTTGCTTTGTAAGTGGCAAGCAATAAGGAATTAATAGAACTTCATCACTGTTAGGTGTCCATTAACACTGCAATAAGATAATCAAGATCATAAGGCAATTCCATTAACACAAATTTATGATGATTTAATTTGCCCAGCCGTTCTCCAGGTTGGCAGAGACCCTGTGAGGCCGTGCTGGATATCCTCGTACAGTCTCACTGTTTGAAAAGTACAGCCAACATCATGTTGGCGTGACGCGAGAAGTGTCCAAAATCAGCATGTCCTGAAGTGTTTTATTCCTCATACTTCACAGCAACTTGCAATTTAGAATTTAGCAAAGAACGAGACAACACACTTTAACCCATTTATAGTCACATTTACTGTTGTGGAACGTCCGCAAAACAAGCTCGTTCCTGTTATCATTTTTATTACAGCGGCTATAAAAAGCCGTAAACTGGCTGCTACAAAGTGCTGACACTGTGGACTCCTTCCATAAACGGCACGTTAAACAAACATCTTATTAAAACTTCACCATGTCAACAATGACACTTTTCGGAATCAGTTTATTATTGGGCTTAGATTACGTGGCAGACAGTCCACACAGCTGATTCACTCAGTGACTGCACCCATTTCCTGATATTTCTCCTGTTATTTCTATTCTTTGACTTCAGACTCTGCGATTTCATTAAACCAACCACTTCAAAACATGTGAAGGAGTCTTTCCTGGTTATATATTGGCTTCCATTCGCATATAAGCCTCTGATTATTTCAGCAGATTTGTACTAGGTCTAGTTCACATTTGACCCCTTTCTGACTAATTACTACTATTAATAAACAGAAACCCAAGTAGGGGTGGCTCCTATTTGAATCTTTTTTTATTATTATTAACGTGATTGTACATTTTACACTAACCAGAGGCACCAACGATCTCTGCTACATCTTTCCGTGGTTTATATTATTCCGTAACATATTCTATATGTATATACACATTTAATGGGAGGTTGTATACGGCAGGATATGAAAGATGAAACCACGGTTTTAAGTTTTTCTTTAATTTTTGTGTGAAACAGTAAACGGGAACTAATTGCAGGTAGGAACTAATTGCAGTCCCTCCAGGATTTTTACGAGTTTGCGATGGCAGAAACGAGCGCAAAAATCAAGCAAACTCCGCAACGTTCGCAGGAGCTTGCAATGTTTCAAAATTACCACATTGTTTTCGCTTGCCAGTGTGAACGCAGGGTTACAAAATCAAACCGTCTCGTACCTAGGGGTCCTTTTCCTGCTGCTTTGGCTTTCAGCGCCTCCATAGCTTTCTGCTCCTCCTTCTGCTTCTGCTTGAAGGCAGCTTCATCCTGAAGGGGTGTGAGGGATACACAAACAAGTAAGAGGTTAAACCTGTTCTCTTTTATCACCAATACGGTATTCGGTTTACAAAACAACAGCCTCGCTACACTCTTTTCCTCCCCTTCTTCACAAGGCGCAGCTGTGGCACGGATGAACTCACCTCGTCCATCTCCTTATTTTGTTTCTTAGGAGCCTTGAGGGGTTTCTTCTTACCTCCTACGAGTGCAAACACATTAACAGTCACACTGTAATCCATTAACAAAAGTGCACGTCAGCAAACTATGCAGTATTTCACTGAGTAAAGGGAAATGAGTTATTATAATCTGAAAGGACACAGAGGATTGAACCAGTTGCTGTAGGTTAATCTCCTGAGAGCCATGATTCACTGGTTAATGTCTGGAATTAAGGACAGGCTGCTCAGGTACACAACATCTCCATGTTACAGCATCATTCTCTCCTTATTAGTTAAACGTTATCCAACTGTTGCAAGGCTGAATCTCAAATGGCTTCCTAATAGATAAATAGTGCACTACATAGGGTATACAAGCCATCATTGTTTTAATCCTATGTAGTGCACTTATAAAGGAAGTACTGATGAATTGGTATTCAACCACCGACATGCATTTAATACATCGCATTACAGTTTATCGAGCTAAAAAACTCAACAAAAACAACTCGCTAGCAAACTGTCAAACTGAACAACTAATTTCGACGGTGTTTGATAAATATTTCTTATATTAATTCTCGGTTAAACTGACAGTTAGCTAGCGTGGCTACCATATTCGGACAAAACGGTGATTTCGCGCAGTACTGTTTAATTATATAAACTAATACATCCACTACATTACTTTATCTAATTCAATGTATATCAATATATTTTAAGATATTTACCTTCTCTTCCAGACATTTTGGATATGTTGGTTAGAAACGGGCGCGTGCGAGAAGCAGCAAGGTTTCACTCACAACGGCGGTACTTTTCTCCACCCGTATTAGGGGAAAACCCCGCCTATTCTGCAACAATTGGCTTGTACTACACGAATACGAGTGCGAAGCGAAGTAAAGCCTGAGGACCTCATCTGATGCTGTTTAACCTGGATATAGTAGACTTATCTTGTGCCTGAACTAAAAGTTATGTCATGTACGATAGTATGACTTTTGTATAGCTTCCTCTCTATCTATATATAGCACTTTTAATACATTATTTACGCTCAATTTTAATAGACGGCAACAGACGGAATAAAAGCCAACATCTGGTATGTTATATTTGTATATAATGTGCTTAGATCAATAAATTTTGGACCTAATTATCTAAGTAGCTAATGTTTAGATGCTAGGTGAGGTACTGAAAATGACATTTGTAAGAGCATCAATTAACAGTTTTAAATATGTTTGAATGTAATAACATGCCTTTTTAGCAAGTTTGATAGTCATATTAACAGCTATGTCAAACTGTATGTTATTTTTGTTTTATAAACTGGTTAGTCTGGTTATACACAGTGCCCTCCAACTAATATTAGCACCCTTGGTAAATATGAGCAATGAAGACTGTGAAAAATTGTCTTTATTGTTTAACTTTTGATCTTTTGGTAAAAAAAATAATTCACAAAAAAATACTCTGGATATCAAACAATTGCAAAGACAACACAGGTTTATAAAAAAAAAAAAAAAAAAAAAAACTTTGTTAAATATAGGTGTGCAACAATTATTGGCACCCCTATGAATTCATATGAGAAACAATATTTGAAGTATATTCCCATTGATATTTAAAAAAGTTTTTTTTGTACACCTGGGTGACTAGGAACAGGAAATTGTTCAACCATGACTTCCTGTTTTACAGTGGTATAAATATAACGTAACACAGGCCAAATTCCCTTAGTAATTAATTTGGGATCTTCCCTTAGTGATTCATTTGGGATCTTGGTAAGACCAAGGAATATAGCTGTGATGTGCAGCAAAAGGTTGTTGAGCTTCACAAAATGAGAAATGGATATAAGAAAATAACACAAGCATTGAAAATGCCCGTTTCCACCATCAGGGCAATAATTAAGAAGTTCCAGTCAACTGGAAATGTTATGAATCAACCTGGCATTGGACGTGTTCTATGGTCAGATGAAACCAAAATAGAGCTTTTTGGCAATAAACACCAGAGGTGGTTTTGGTGCACACAGAGAGGTAGCCATATGGAAAAGTACCTCATGCTCACGGTTAAATATGGTGGTGGCTCTTTAATGTTTTGGGGCTGTTTTTCTGTCAGAGAACCTGGACATTTTGTTAGGATACATGGCATCATGGACTCTATCAAATATCAACAGATATTAAATGAAAACCTGACTGCCTCTGCCAGAAAGCTTAAAATGGGCCATGGTTGGATCTTCCAGCAGGACAATGATCCAAAATATACATCAAAATCAACACAAGAATTATTTATGGACCACAAAATCAAGGTCCTGCCATGGCCATCCCAGGCCACTGACATGAAACCTATAGAAAACCTGTGGGGTGAACTGAAGAGGAGAGTCCACCAGCTTGGACTTTGACATTTGAAGGATCTGGAGAGATCCTGTATGTAGGAACGGTCTCAGATCCCTTGTCATCTATTCTCCAATCTCATCAGGCATTATAGGAGAAGACTCAGAGCTGTTATCTTGGCAAAGGGAGGTAGCACAACGTACTGACTAAAAGGGTGCCAATAATTGTTGCACACCTATATTTAACAATTTTTAAAATAAATAAATATATCTGTGTTGTGTTTGCAATTGTTTGATGTCCATGAAAGCGGAGTATTTTTGTGATTTTTTTTTTTTAACAAAAGATCAAAAGGTTAAACAATAAAGACAATTTTTCACAGACTTTTGTGCTTATATTTACCAAGGGTGCCAATATTAGTGGAGGGCACTGTAGGTGTGTACATAAACAACAAGACTATTAAGACTAGATTTGTTTAACAGCTTACAGTGTTCCTTCTTACTCCAGGTTGCAGGTTTGATATGTGTGCTTCGTGAATGAAAGTTCAATGGGCTACAAAGGGAGCTGTGTTCTACAGAGGAGAAATGGCACTTGCTTCTACCTTCTCCAAATCTCTGGCAGAATCCAGTGCAATGCGTTCTCCATCAACAGAACCTTCTGTTCTCAGAAAAGTCCACCAGATAAACCCTTGGCCACTCAGGAGCAGACATCGGCTGCCTTGAAGAACATGACCAAGCTTGGGAAACAGTGGGGACAGAATACTGTGAAAACTGCGACAGCTACTGTCAATCACTGGTGGGAAAAGTATGAAGAGTTTGTTGGCCTTAGTGAGGTTAAAGATGCTCAGTCCAAGGTTACAGAGGTATGTTTTAATCTACTGATATTCCTAATAAGCTCTAGTGTCAACAATCCTAACCGTGGATGTGTTGATGTTTTGTGATCAGGCTGAGAAAGCTTTCATGGTTGCTAGGGGAATGGTTCGCGAGGCTCATGTCAGTTTGGAAGCTCTTCAGTTGAGGCTTAAGGAGGTTAGAGATCGTCTGGATCGAGTTTCGAGAGAGGAGGCCCATTATCTTGAATTAGCAACACTGGAACACAAGTTACTTCAGGTGGGATGAGAATCAAGGCATCTAGGTGTTTAATGAGTTAGGTGATAAATATATTTAGTATATGTACTCATTGATTCTTCTTTCATACCAACAGGAAGAACGGCGCCTCAAAACAGCTTACGAAAACGCAGAGGAAGGCGAGCGGGAAAAGTTTGCCCTTTTCTCTGCTGGCGTGCGCGAGAGTCACGAGAAGGAGCGGGCTCGGGCAGAACGCACCAAGAACTGGTCCGTCATCGGTTCAGTACTGGGTGCCTTTATTGGTGTCATGGGGTCCACTTACATCAACAGGGTGCGCCTTCAGGAGCTGAAAAGCTTGCTCCTGGAGGCTCAGAAGGGACCAGCGAGCCTACAGGAAGCTATTAAAATCCAAGCCAGTTCTCACAAGAGCCAGCAAGAGGAACTCCGAGGCATCATAGACACGTTTAATTTAGCCATTACTAATAGAGCAGATGAAAAACCTATATCTGTTCCCATAGCAGCCCAATCTGTAATACCACCATCAAAACCCAGCATGTCAGAAGAGGCTGTTAAAGAGATGCTTCTGCACAGCAAGAAAGCTCAGTCACTTGTGGAAGATCTCAAGCCACAGATGGAGCACATCAGGCAGAATTTAGGGAAGATGGCGACTGAGCTTCAGGCCGTGAAGAAATCCGTCTCAGCTCATCCTGTGGAAAAACCAGTCATTCAGATAAAAGATACGCCGCTTTTAGTGTGTGAAACAGAGAGCATCATCCAAGGCCTGGACCAGACTGAGAAAAGACTGGAGGCTCAGATTAACAGGTCGACTCTGTACAACACTATTCTGACTTACACAGCATTTGCTTTATCCATGCCAGTGCTCTATATTATCTTCAAAGGAACATGATGAAATTGTCTAGACTGTAGCGTACACTTAAGGGGCCATCGTTTCTAACAGAAGTAACCTCAGCTTTTACAGAGTACTGTAGGACCTGTATGATGAAATAATGCACTGATGAGTAAAGAATTAAAAACTTGAACATGAATTATGACTTGTTGCATTTCTTATAATCTACAGACTTCTCATAGGGCTTGGCAATATGATAAGGTATCAATATTGTGATCAATGACATCACAATAAGGTTTCTTTGAGTATCAGTACTGTAGTAAAACTGGGTTTTTTCATAAAACTGGGTTATGATATTAGGGTTTTTAAATAGAACCGTACTATTTTTGCTGTAAATATTGTCATTTGGGGTGCCATTTAGCCCTGGGAATTCTTAAAAATTTAACTAGGCCAACATAAAAGCCCCTACAGAATTAACATCCATGCTAATGACATTAAGGGCATGGGGGGGGGGGGGGGGGGGGGGTGCATCGTGGCTTAATCCTGCCTCTGCCCTGTTTGAGCGGTGCACTGGGTACTCTGGTTTCCTCCCCCAGTACAAAGACGTGTTGTAGGCTGATTTGGTATTTCCAAATTGTCTGTAGAGTGTGATTATGCCCGGACCAATCAACAGCCAGATAGACCCACACTTATTCCATATTCATGATGTTTCGCGGGCTTTTTGGTCACATGTCTGATTTCGCGCGAAAACTTTTCCTCGCCGGAAAAAAAAACACAACACAGTAGTCTGAAGTGAAGAGACGTGAGTAGCAGGCAGTGCAATGGCGGTGAGTGAAAAATGTTAAAATGAGCGCACATTTTGAATAAATAATTTAAAAGTTGTTAGAATTTAGTAGGTTTATAAGGGTAGAGAAAATGTTATAGTAATGAGTTGGCTTATTTTAGATATATTCAGCTAGTTTTGGTGTTGAAGTGTGTGGCCTGATTTTCTCACGTTGTGGAGGATCTGCTTTGTGTTGAACTGATAGAAGAGAATGTTAATCATTAGGTCAATAATACTCTATTTAGACTGTTTGCTTTCTGTGCTTTTTTTTCCTAGTACACGATGTGGGTGAATCTGATGTTTAAATTTGTAACGTGACAGTGTAGAAAGTTTATATAATATGTTTATATCTTTGTAGATAACTGTACTAATTCCGATGTGCACTTCAGACACGGTCTTGGTTATTGGTATAAACGAATGTAAATTCTGCAATATCTATAATAACAAATGCAGACAGCTTGTGGATTATTGTATTGGGTTTGTGTCAAATTTCTGTGCGCCACGCTTTGTTACTGAATCAGAACTCACGCTGCTCGATTCCTTTAAACGGTTCGCTCTAAGGAATCGATTCAGCACCGATATTATTCGCATGATGCTACACTTATTTTTGTACCAGCTTTTCACATAGAAATGCGTTTCAGACACCTTTTGGATTACTGTATTGGGGTAAAAATCTAGCCTAACATTACATTACATTTCTGTATCCCACGTTTCATTACTGAATTAGAACTCGCACTGCTCGATTCCTTTAAACGGTTTGCCCGAAGGAATCGATTCAGTAAAGTGAGTCAAAGCGAAAATCTTTATCATGAAGTTTCAAGCTTTCACATAGCTGTGTCTCAGAACAATAAAAACACAACAGAATCTTTATATTTTGTTAAATATAAATATCAGAACAGCAATTATGAAGGTACATCAAAGCACAAGACTCTGATAAGAAGAAAGCAAAAATTTATAAAGGTAATTTACTTTTGACAAGATAAGTCTCTTGAATTGAATGAGGTTTATCCAAACCTCAATAACTTAAAGCATATTAGTAAAGACAACTTGGACCTAATGCATTCTGATGCTGGAGGGTTCAGAAAGAAAAAGGTCTATGTCTCCAGTAAGTAGAGTATAACATTATTGTATGTTTATTAAATATACCAGAGGGTCTGTGGAATTTATTTTACAGCTAATTGGGCCCCTGGCCACAAGAAGTATAAAAACCTCTAATTTATTTGACTGTAGTTTATCGTCAAACCGGGCTCTGTTAAGTGATGCACTTAGGCATCCTTTTATGTTTCCTTTCCCCAGGATTCCTCAGAGTCTTTTAACATAGCCACGAGCCCAAGTCGCGGCTCGCGGCGTGGTGATCTGACCTCCAGCCCAGGCAGAGACCTCCCTCCCTTCGAAGACGAGTCCGAGGGACTGCTGGGGGACAACGAACCCGAAGATGAGGCGGAAGATGGAGAGGAGCTGTTCGGGAACCAGATGGAGGGGTAATGGATGTTGTTTCGCTTTCATATTTTATGCTTTAGCATGTGTGATTGGTGTATACTGTGTATAAATGCAGATAAAATGCTCTAGTGATATTTTCGCTTCGGGTTATTTTATATCTATATACATTACTGGTCAAACAGAATTATGGGAATTATGTTGTGATTAAAAAATCCAGAATAAATGAAATAATTTAGTATTTTAGCATCTTCAGAGTAGATGCCCTTTTTGCCTAGAATTTACAGAAATGTATTCTTGGCATTTTCTCACCTGATTTCTTGAGGAATTTCCCTGAGATGCTTTTTAAACAGTATTAAAGGAGTTCACACCTACGCTGTACATAAATTGGCTGATTTTCCAAATATTTCGCTCCAAGTCGTCAAATATTTTTTGTAAATAAATTTTTATTTTTCTAATGAAAGAAATTAACATGTTGGCACAATAATATTTTTGTCTACAACACCGATTTCAAACATTTAACCATCATAAGAAACATTTCAGCCATCTCCAAACTTTTAACTGGTAGTGTACATTATATAATCTATAGCATGTTCCATAATATTATAAAATGGATTCCAGAGCATTTTTTCTTTTGCCATTCCTTAGATAATGTATGAACTGTTTAAGACTGTACACTGAATGGCCCCTTGCCATCTGCAGGGACTACCGCCCTATTCCTGAACTGGATCGCTATGAGCCTGAAGGTCTGGATGAGGATGAGGATCTGAGTGAACTGTCTCCTGGAGCTCGTGCTCGTGCAGAGGCAGCCATGAACGAAAGGGACAGAAGAACGGGCATGGGCCGCATGCCGAGGGGACTGCTTTACGGTGAGTTGTGACAAAACTATACTTTTTTTTTTTGTGTATATGTGTATGTGTATGTATATGTATACACAGACACAGAGTTTATATTCAGACGTCTGTGCATATTTGGAATATGTACTACATCCCGGTATGTGCTCAACAGTCCGATGTATAAAGTGTGCGTTTAAAGTACAGCCAAAAATGCCATTCTTTTGGAGCTGTTTTCGGGGTGACGCAGCGCTATTGTGGTGTGTGTTTAATTTGAAGTCAGATGCAGATTGATTTATTATGGTTAAGTTTTAAACATCAAAATGTAAATTTTCCCCCACAATGTGAAATGTAGATGAACTACCGCAGCATTAAGAGCAGGAACACTGATGCACTGCGATAGCACAGGTGACAAACGATCAATTCAGAGTCAGAGACTGGAGCAGTATATTCTTGGCTGAAGCTGTATCACTGACTGGTTAACTGTGGCTTAGAAACATACAGTGGTGGGGAAAACGGGCAAATTGAGTAAAATGCAGTAAAAGTTGCACAATTCAAAACTATCGTATAACTCTACTACTAGTACAATTTAACGTTAGCTTGTGTATATAAATGCACATCCCCTAGTTAAGAGTGCAAGTGCTGTTTGATTTATACTTCAGATTCCTTCCTCAGAATGTACAAACGAATTCCCCTGACCTCATTACAAACACATTTATTTATTTATTTATTTATTTATTTATTTATTTATTTACAAAAATATATTTTCTTCATCCAGACAGCGAAGACGAGGACGATGAGCGGCCATCGAAGAGGCGCCGGCGCCTGGCGGAGCGCGCTGCAGAAGGAGCTGGTGCTGAAGGCGAGGATGAAGAGATGATCGAGAGTATCGAGAACCTGGAGGACATGAAGGGTCACTCGGTGCGAGAGTGGGTATCAATGGCTGCTCCGCGCTTGGAGATCTACCACCGCTTCAAGAACTTTCTGCGCACACACGTGGATGAGCACGGCCACAACGTATTCAAGGAGAGGATCAGTGACATGTGCAAAGGTAAATTACTGTTTTTTTTTTCTTCATAATTTTTATTCCCCTCTTTCCAGTATTTTACGTGCTATTTAATTAGTTTTTATTCACGTCTAGAAAACAAAGAGAGCTTGTTGGTGAACTATGAGGAGTTGGCCTCCAGAGAGCATGTACTGGCTTACTTTCTCCCTGAGGCACCTGCTGAGATGCTGAAGATCTTGGATGAGGCTGCGAAAGAGGTGGTGCTGGCCATGTACCCTAAATACGACCGCATAGCCCACGAGATCCATGTGCGTATCGGCAACCTGCCTCTAGTGGAGGAGCTGCGTTCGCTCAGGTACAGATTCATTACAAGTACACGACTGCTGTTGCTTGTCTTTATTTTTTTATTCATTCATTTATTTATTTTTGCACTTTGTCATTCTTCATTTTTGGGGGAATTAATTTGTGTACAGACTGATCAAAACGGTCTCTGTGGCCACATTATCTTAGGAAACACCAAGGATACCATATGGAAAAGTGCTCTAGGGTTGGATCTTGTCTAACGTGAATGTTCATAGAACCTGGATTTCTTAATGAGGGGGGAAATGGACCCTGTGTGTGAGAGAGAGAGATATTTATTTGTTTGTTTGTTTGTTTGTCTGGTCTTTTCTGTAATCGAAAAGGGTTAGACAAAATAATAAAGGCATGGCTTGATTTAAAACCCTTTTTAAAGCTATGTGCTGTAATCCGCTGTTAATTCTGCGACGTGTTGTATACTCTGTTCTGTTTGTAGGCAGCTTCATCTTAACCAGCTGATCCGCACCAGTGGTGTAGTAACCTGCTGTACGGGAGTGCTGCCCCAGCTCGGCATGGTCAAATACAACTGTAACAAGTGCAACTTTATCCTGGGCCCCTTTTTCCAATCGCAGAACCAGGAAGTGAAGCCAGGCTCCTGTCCAGAATGTCAGTCTCTTGGTCCGTTTGAAATCAACATGGAGCAGGTACGTACTTAAGGTTTTCAACGACGAGCGCGTTTGTTACTGTAAATCGGTTGTGTGGCATCTCGGAGGGAATCGTTCTCAGTTGAGTCTGAATCACGTGAATATGTGTAGGATATTCAAGAGTTGTAATTCATCGAATCGTTTTAGTTCTTGTAGCTAGTTGCATTATCTGGGCTTGGATGATGTTCTTTAAATTTTTGCCTGGAGCATTCTCCTAAACATTAGGTTAAGTGAGCATTCTTTCCACAGACGGTGTATCAGAACTACCAGCGCATCACCATCCAGGAGAGTCCTGGCAAAGTAGCGGCTGGCCGCCTGCCCCGGTCCAAAGACGCCATTCTTCTGGCCGACCTGGTAGATAGCTGCAAGCCTGGAGATGAAATTGTGAGTCTGAATTTGTTTGAAATGACTAGTATTGCATTAAAATGGCTGTTTTTCGAGAGAAATGCTAAGCGAAGCGACCAGTTAGGTTGATCAGCATTTGCTTGGTTAACTGGTAATAATATCTTCCTGTTACAGTTATTTTTGTGGTAGTCGATGCACATTAAATGGAGTGATTAGTACATACGGAAAGAATATTTTGAAAGGGTGCTTATTTAATGTGAATTTGCCGGGATTTTATTGCGTATATTGTTAGGAGCTGACGGGGATTTACCACAACAACTACGACGGCTCTCTAAACATGGCCAACGGCTTTCCTGTTTTTGCCACCGTAATCCTGGCCAATCACATCGTGCGGAAAGATGAGCGTGTGGCCGTGGCAGAGCTCACCGACGAGGACATGAAGGCCATCGTGGCTCTGTCCAAGGACGAGCGCATTGGAGAGAGGGTGAGCACGAAGAATATGCGTTTAAATATGCTTAGTCTAGCGAGCCTGTCTAGTCTGCGTCGTTTCCTGCACTGTATAACGGACCGGGTCAGCCAAGTTTTACGGTCCTTCTCTTAACTGGGTTTTATTCCGCAGATTTTTGCCAGCATCGGCCCCTCTATCTATGGCCATGAAGATATCAAGAGAGGTCTGGCTCTCGCACTGTTTGGTGGCGAGTCGAAGAATCCAGGTGAGTTATTTATAGCATTTCTGCATTTAGGTTTAACCTGTAAACCTGGATTTCAGATACCAGACCGGATTTAACTCGCAATAATAAGATGTTCTGCCACTGAGACAGATTAGATCATATAGAGTTCGTTTGTCAAGTCTCTCTTCAGTCATGATCAATGTATTTATTAGAAAAATAAATATAATTTGTCTTTATGGCTGTATGTAGTGAAGTGTGTGTGTGTGTGTGTGTGTGGTTTTTATTTTTATTTTTTTATTATTATTTTTTTTTAATTGATCTTTTTCTCACACTTAAACGGCTTTGTCTGTAGGAGGGAAGCATAAAGTACGTGGAGACATCAACGTCCTGTTGTGTGGGGATCCAGGCACAGCCAAGTCCCAGTTCCTGAAGTATGTGGAGAAGGTGGCGAGCCGGGCGGTGTTCACGACGGGACAGGGTGCCTCAGCTGTGGGTCTCACAGCCTACGTCCAGAGACACCCGGTCACCCGTGAGTGGACGTTGGAGGCTGGGGCTCTGGTCCTGGCAGACCGAGGAGTCTGTCTTATTGATGAGTTTGATAAGGTGACACTCTTAAACAAATTTACAGATCTGTTTTAGTCGAGTTTTTTTTTTCTTCTTCCCTCTTCTTTTTCCTAAACATTCTCTAATCTTAAGAATACTGTTAAATGAGCAAGTGTCGATTCGTGCTCTTCTGAGGTGTCAAACTGTTAAGATTGGTGACAGTAGCAGCACTGAGGAAAGACGTGCACCCACGATCTATGTTCGTAAAGATTAGGTGATTAGTTCATTAATATACACAGCTTATAAAATCTTACTGGGTTGAAATGGATTGTGGCTGATTGATTTACATTGACAGAACTGCCATAGTTCATACTCAAGGTCCCCCCCCCCCCCCCCCCCCCTCCTAGGAATAACTCCTCACTAAGAGAGAATATTTATAATACTTTTTAACTCCATTTTAAAAATCTAAGATATACTTCGAGGAGTATTTCAGTGAGTTGGCCCTCATCCTGCTGGTATCAATTTACTATTAAAGTCCTTCTAATTCTCTCACCGCACTGTTTGCTTGTTACACAGATGACCGATCAGGACCGCACTAGTATCCATGAAGCCATGGAACAGCAGAGTATCTCCATCTCCAAAGCTGGCATTGTCACATCCCTGCAGGCTCGCTGCACCGTCATCGCTGCTGCTAACCCAATCGGTGCGTACCAAAGTGTTATGCAGGAAGCGAGGGTTGTATCACGAATCCAGTTTAGCCTTATCTCTACATTTAGGACTTCTTCCTTCCAGCAGGGTTCGTACAAGGTGCTTGAATTTGGCGTTTTGAAATCGAAGTACTGGAAAACCTTGAAAATAGCCATATTTGTATCTTGTGGTGCTTAAAAGGTGCTCGAATTATAAAAAGTCAATAAATAAAGTTGTTTATTTTCGATAGAACACACATGCAATACTTAAACTCAAAATATGACCCCTCGCTGCAGCCTCTCCCCCTCCTCCCGCTATTTGCTCACTCGTTTTGACAGAGACCGCTCCGGTCTGCCGTTCAAACCCCTTTAGTGATTGATTGATTGATTTTATTTATTTATTTATTTATTTTTATTGTTAGCCCCCCCCCCCCCCCCCCCCCCCCAAAAAAAAAAAGAACCTGGCAACAAATCTAGGGCAAACTTTAGCTACTTTCTGTAGAAGAGCGTGGCCAGTACGACCCCATGAGTGCCAGGTCCTGCTTTCCTGCTGCGGGTACTTCTCTCTCTGCGGATACTCTGTCCGGAGAGGAGCAGCACATTCACTCATGTCTAACATTCTCTCCGAGTGAATCATTTTACGTGTAAATATAACTGAAATCACAGCACAGCTGTTGTCTTTAACTGGTTTTGTGTGTGTGTGCGTGTGTGCGCGCGTGCGCGGTGGTTTTGTCAGTTGATGTCAGGGTTACAACTCAGGATTTTAACAGTGCAGAGCAGCAACTTGGAAATGTCTGCTGGTGAACATGTAGTCTCTTAATGGGTGGCATTTCAGTCTCTATTTCATACTCATTCTGTTTTCTGACAACAGAAAAATATGTAGGTGAGAACAGCTTTATTATTGGAAATGCTGCTGTATTAAAATACAATATATGAGCACAGCGCAGGAAAGAAGCAAACGGATGTAAAGGGCTGAATGAATATATGGCAGTGATGTCATGCGCTAATTAGCATATTAATTACAACATCTAGGGACATTTAACGACTTTTCATTGTAAAACTGTTGCTGTCACTCACCTGGAGTATACTGACGTTACGGTGATGAAGCAGTGCATGGGAAATGCAAATTTAGTCCATTTGATTGTGTTTCTTTATTATTTATTTATTTATTTATTTATTTATTTATTTATTAACAGAATAAATAATGTTTGAATGGCATCTCTTGTATAGTCCTTGAAAGCAAAAATAGTGTTTGAAACGTCCTTGAAAGTCTGTACAAACCCTGTTCCAGGCTTTTAAAAGATTGATTTGTCTTCACTTGAATTGACCTGCTGAAAGCTGAAACCCCACAGTTTTTTCCTTTTCTTCAGAACAGTAGGAAGTTCTTTTCTGTTTTTAGGGGAAAGGGCAGTTAATAGGCAAGAATAGTTGAAATTGCCCCCCTTCCTATGGCACTTCTGGTTAGAGCTGTTAGGGCCCATACCACCTTTTTAATCCTTCATGCTATCTGATTTTTAATTATTGTTCAAATGGTGATGGGTTTTTTTTAATGCTAAAAATAGCTATAAGCCATATTTGTGCTTCAGTCAGTCACTTTCTTACTCGGATATAATGAATCACGTTTTCACACATCCTGTCGAGTGCGTTCACATTAAATTATGCATATGCGGGGGACAGGGTGTTCAGTAATCAGATGTGAAAAAGGTGATAATTCTGGTCATGTTCTTTCATGTAAGTGAAAGAAAACATAACACTTGAAAGCCTGTGAAGGGGAAATGATTGAACCCTTGTCTTTGTTCTATGAACACCGCTGTGTGTCGGACCATTTAGTTAAAATATTTATGCCAGATTAAGGGCAGTTCATTCACGATGTCATTAGCACAGACGTTAGCAGAATCTCACTATAAGCTATAACTGTTAAGCTGTCATTGGCTTTAATTAAAAATGCATGGCACTTTCCATATGAACAATCCAATGTCTGTCTGTTCCATTTAAAGTAAATAAATAAAAAAAATCAGTTACTTTGTGGGTTTTCATAGTGGTGTGTGTGTGTGTGTGTGTGTGTGTGTGTGTGTGTGTGTAAATAATATACAGTCCAGCATGCTATAGGTAAGATTTGTGTGTTCTCTTTCCCTTTTAAGGTGGCCGATATGACCCGTCTCTCACGTTTTCTGACAACGTGGACCTGACCGAGCCCATCGTGTCTCGTTTTGATGTCTTGTGTGTCGTAAGAGACACTGTGGATCCCGTGCAGGTGAGACACTGTTTATTCCTCCCATGGTTACCTGTAGCTCCTGGAATAAAAAATTATATAATATGTATATTCATTAATAATAACTAAAAAAAGAAGTGTTATTTATTAACCCCATCCTTCTGTCTTTAAAGGACGAGATGCTGGCACGCTTCGTGGTGGGCAGCCACATAAAGCATCACCCAGGCAACAAGGAAGGGGGTGTTGCCAGCCTGGAGGAAATGGTGCTGCCCAACTCGTCAGATGTGCCGCCCATTCCTCAAGAGCTGCTCAAGAAGTACATCATCTATGCCAAGGAGCGTGTTCGCCCCAAACTGAACCAGATGGACCAGGACAAAGTGGCACGCATCTACAGTGACCTCCGCAAGGAATCCATGGTTAGAGGAAGGACTTTCTTCTCACAGGCTTCTTTTCAAAATGCACGGAAATATTCAAATGTCATTTTTACGCTGCCTCAGACAGAACAGACATTAACAGTAGAGCTGCGCTGTAAAATTCACTACAGGTGTGATGATCCTATTTTTCTAAAAATTAATCAATATATTCCATTTAAATTATCTCCAGTATCTAACAGTTTGATGTTTTCTTGATTTTACATTTCTTAGCTGATCGATGTACCTCCGTTTTCAGCCCGATTTGTTAAATCGGGTATTAATTTACTCTTAGGATGAGTCCTAAGTAGCTTTCAGATCACTGGTTATGTTGACTACATGGGGTATAATATAATGGCGTTGTGCTGCGCCATTTGAAATGAATAAATAAATGTAGTTATATAGATTATAATAGTGGCTCCCTGACTAAAAATCAAATCCACCCCTAATTACAGATCGAATCAGATACACAAGTTGGTGACTTGTTTGCTTTTTGTTCTGGTGTGGTTAAAATTTGTGTTTTTATATGTCTCTCTGACAGGCTACAGGCAGCATCCCGATCACGGTGCGTCACATCGAATCGATGATCCGGATGGCAGAGGCCCATGCACGCATGCACCTCCGTGACTATGTACAGGAGGACGACGTCAACATGGCTATACGCGTCATGCTGGAGAGCTTTATCGACACACAGAAGTTCAGTGTGATGAGGAGCATGAGAAAGGTGTGGAGATTTTGTTCAACTAGGACCTTTCAGTATGTTTGACCAAATAAAGACTTTATTTCTTTGGACTCTAGTTGCTTTTGACTCGGGTATGCACTGTAGTAGTATTGAACCAGGCATGTGCATGTTGTAGTTCGCATCATACTAATACAGTTATGATTCTGAATGTATTCGGTAGTAAGAAGGCGCCAAAGAAATGAGAGGACACTTCTTTATTACGATGGGCTATGGTATTCTTCTACCCTTACGTGCCTTCAGAAGTCAAGGGTTGTTGTTTTTTTTTTGTGGTTGAGGGGGTGAGAGAAAGCGTGATGCTACAAAGGAGATTACAGAAATCCAATTCGAATTTGAACCAAAATGACATCTGAATCTGATTTTTAAAACATCTAATTTTATGCGCATTGTTTTTATTGCTTAGACTTCCTGCTTAAATCTACCCTGAAAAATTCCACCTTCTGTTGTCTATGGGAACAAAATCTCCAGTTTAAATTTTAATGAGAAGTGACTTTAGCCTCTGTGATTAACCTTGGGACACAAAGATGTCGGCGTAGGAGCACTTGCATTTCTACCCTGGTGCTCGTCAGATCAGCACGGCGAAGTCAGCACTCTTTAATGCTTTTAAAAGCCAATACGCCGATACGTTTGCCCCCCGGGCTTATTCACCTGTTCAGCACTGGCATATAACGAGCAGTGGATGGAAGCAGTTTGGCGTTAGAGGTTAAACGATTGCAGCACAGTTTGCCCAAGGTGCTTTAAGTACTCAAATCTTTTTGAGAATTCTGTACTGCAAGAGAGGGCAGTAGCTTGTTTTGTATAACTGACTAAATAATTAAATGTAGTTCTAGCCACTCAACGTTCTTTAATACTGTAGGAACCCTAAATATATCAACACAAGACATAAGCACAGATTCTTCGTTTACCGATGCCACTATTTAAATAAATAAATAAAATTTTGTCGCCCTTTTGTTATTTGTTCTGGGATTTACTGACCGGTGTCTTCTCCTCCAGACGTTTGCACGCTACCTGGCTTTCAGGCGAGACAACAACGAGCTGCTGCTGTTTATCCTGAAGCAACTGGTGGCCGAGCAGGTGTCCTACCAGCGCAACCGCTACGGAGTGCAGCAAGACGTCATCGAGATCCCCGAGAAAGACCTGGTGGACAAGGTAACTGACAGGATGATGTACTCTACTGTCGTATGTCACACATTAAATAATACAGGGATATTAGTGTTACAGTGTGACCATATTAGGGGTGTTATTTTGAAAATCTAAAAATGAGTTTTTCTGTTGTTGAGTGCAAAGGCAGTTTTCTTTTGTATGTGAGATCTTGGTGTGTTTTCAGGGCTGGACAAATCCTATGTTGATTAGCTAACCTAATGGGCAAGAGAAAGCTCTGCAGTGCCGTGTATTTGTTTGCTAGTTAAGTGCATTAATATGGAAGAGAGTGAGTGTGATTAGAAACCTTTGTTCGAAAAGAATCATTTCAGACATTGTGTTTGTGCCATCGACAAAAAAGTCAAATCATTGTCCAGTATTGCATTTAACTGATAAGTAAGTACTGTTACTTACTTATAGCAGGCTTTGTGATTTGGACGTGTGTGTTTTCACATTGTACCACTGTGAAGCCTACCAAGTTTCAATGTATTGAGCCATGGAAACCTTTTGTTTTGCAAAGTCAACGAGGGGTTTTTCCAAGTGTTTTATTTATTTATTCGTTTATTTTTGCTTGTTAAACCTACCATGAGATCTTCCAGGTGCCCGGATTAGTGATTTGTCCACTCCTGATTTTGTATTTTTAGTGTATCCCTGGCAATTTGGTACATATCTTGATTCTTTAAGGTACATTTATTCATATTGCAGTAATTATCTTTATTAAGTTATGCATTCTCCCTCTGTCCTTTGTAGGCTCGACAGATCAACATTCACAGCTTGTCGGCGTTTTACGACAGCGACTTGTTCCTCTCCAACAAGTTCTCCCATGATGCGAAGAAGAAGCTGATCATGCAGCAGTTCTAAGCCATGTGCTGCATATGGATTGTATTTGAGAATCATGTGGATTTGTAAATAGGTTCCTGTATCGCCACATGGTGTGGAAATGGATGAGTTCTGATACGGACATTCACGTGATCATTCAGAGAAATGCCACACTTTGATAGCGGTCACGTTTGCTTGTTGTAAGACAGTTGCTACGAATTTTTTTTTTCTTTCTATTGTCAAATATGATGCGTACCATGTTCTAAAAGAAATTGTCAAATAAAATGTTCACTGACCCTCAAATGCCTTAGAGTAAAATGTTTTGTGGTCTGCCATCACAGAATGTAAATTTATAGCACAGTGTTTTTGCCAGAATTTCGTGCTTGAGTGTTTTTTGCTCTTGCTTTCACAAATGATGAGATTTGGGTCAAAATACAGGTACTTAAGGGGTTAATTGTTGTCCATGCAGTTAAAGATGGAAATAATGTCTCCGAGTATGCTAGCACAGGATCACCATCTATGTTCATCGATGGGCATCTACATCTCCAAATATGAACTTGGCAGAAAATCTGGGAGCATGCGCTTATCTAAAAATATATTGTGCAAAATTATTCAACCCCCATTGCAAATCAGGTTTATAGTCAAAATGTACAGACTTTCAGCTGTTTGCAGTGAACAAATCAAACAAAAGCAATTGAAATAGTTCAACACAATGAATGCTTCAAGTGGTTTCAACAAATTCATTTGAAAAAGCAACTTTAATGACTTCTCCAGTTTCAAAATTATTCAACCCCTTCATGGCAAGCGTCTTTAGTACTTAGTAAAGCACCCTTTTGCTGTTATGATCTGCTGCAAACGAGATGCATAACCAGACACCAGCTTCTGGCAGCGTTCCTGAGGAATCTTAGCCAATTCCTCTATCTATATCTGTCTGTCTGTCTGTCTATCAGAGAGAATATAAAAAATATATGCTTATAAAGAATTGCACTTGGTGTATGTGCCCCCCCCCCCCCCCCCCCAAAAAAGAAAAAGAAATGTCAAGTTCAAAATGGATAAGCATCAGTTTAGCGACACGCAAACTTTAAATAAGTAAATAAATAAAAAAGATAATCGATCACGGCACATAGCCAACCAGAAAAAACTGCTTTTTTAAACTGCGTTTATTTATCACCGTCTTAGGCGTCTTGCGTTACAGACATTGCAGTTTATTGCTCTGGACACATCTGCAGTCCTCATGTCTCCCTGCAGCAGGTCTATGGCATGTTCATGCAGGTGAGTGGGAACCTTAGACATCTTTCTTCTGGTGTTTTTCAGAGTCAGTAGAAAGGTCTCTTTAGTGTCCTAACTTAATAATAACTGTCACCTTAATTACCTCCCTCCTGTAAACTGTTCATTTCTTAAGGACTTTTCCACAGGTGCATGTGCAATAATTGTTCAAAAGTCATTGAACAAGCATGAAAAACATCATTTAAACGCTTTCCAATAAAGATCATCTGGATTTTACAAAATGATCTTTAAAATACAGTCTCCTGAATTAGGGACATTTTTTTTTTGCTGAGTTTATATGAGGCTATTGTTGATTAATATATATGTGGAACGGGTTTGTCTTTGAACTGCTCAGTTAGTGATGCTTGTGAAGTCGGTGAAAGTTTTGCAGTTGTGATGTGTTTCGCTGCTGGGAGTCTCTGTGGTGCTGAATTCAGCTGTTGATATGTCGCTTCTTGGACTAATCTTTTTTGGTACATGTATGCAATTATTCTTTACATATGTTATATCTATCTATCTCTCTCTCTCTCTCTCTCTCTCTCTCTCTCTCTCTCTATATATATATATATATATATATATATATATATATATATATATATATATATGCATGCTCCATATCTGTATATTATACCTCCAGCTGTTTCTTTTTTCAAGCCTTTTTTTTTTTTTTTGTGAACCCTCCCAACTTTTCTGAGATGTTACAGCCATCAAATTCAAAATGACCTTATTTTTTCCTTAAAATGGTACATTTCCTCAGTTTAAACATTTGATATTTATTTGCATTTTACAGTGTCCCAACATTTTTTGGAATTGGGTCTGTAGATCTGGTGCATTTTCGTAAAAAAGAGTGGAATAAAATAGCCAAATCATGATGTGTGAAGTTGGTAGACTTGCTTAAATAGAATAGAGTTTTGTATTACAAGCAAAGGGTGCTTAACAAGGTATTAGTTAAGGTATTAGTTAAGGGGTGTGCACACTTGTGCAACCAGGGTAAGTGTTTTTTTCTTCTAAAACATTTGTTTGTTTTTCACTTGAATTTTGTTAGTTGCTGAAAAAGATCTGATACACACACACACACACACACACACACACACACACACGTATGTATGTATACATGTGTGTGTGTCTATATATATATATATATATATGTATGTATGTGTGTGTGTGTGTGTGTGTATCCACTGTAACAAGCAGCTAGGATTTTTTAAGTGCACTGCGTCTCGTAAAGCTACCTCAATATTGATGAACATTATGATTCTCTTCACTGAATCGATTCTTTCTAACAAAGCGGTTTGAACGAAAGCGAGTGAATTGAATGCCACCTTTGATTCGTCCTGATTCACGATTCATGACTCAGAAGAAATATTACAGGCGACATTAAAAAAAAAATACTAAACAACATTCAAGTTGTGTAACGTTAAATGTGCGTCTAAAAACGAACAGTGAGAGAGAATAATCAGGTTTAATCACGAATAAGAAATCATGCAAGCGTATTATCTTTCCCTTGAGCGATCTATTAATAAAGGACCTTAACACGGTGGAAGAAGAAGAAGAAAAAAAACGTTGTAATTGCAAAAGTGTCGGTTCACCTCGCGAGTCGATTCTTTTAACTCGAGTAGTTCAAAGATTTACCCAGCACCAGTCATGCTCACCTCTCAGAACATTAGAGCGTCGCAGGAGGGGCGAAGCATCCAGAATATACTCTAAACCCAGCCATACCATTCGCAAGTCATCCTGAATTTCCATAAATCTGAAGATGCGAGTCTTTTTGTGCCGAGTGTGAAATCTTTGCGTGGTCATGCTTTGGCACATCCAGCTCACTGAGACAGCGATCGGCTCTGAGGTGCTGCAGATACTCCGTTAATCTCCATCCTGCTCCTTCAGATGCACAGCATGTCCCTCACTGCTGTGCTTTCAGTGCGTTAGGATAGCACCAAAACACAGCTTAGTATCAAAAGGATTTCCATCTCTCTCTCTCTCTCTCTCTCTCTCTCTCTCTCTCTCTCTCTCTCTCTCTGATTGTGCATCTAGTGTTGAATCTGCAACCATGCCTCGTCCTCCTCTTCCTCACCTCATCATAGGTAAGATCATACATTTGTTAGTTAATACGTTGTTTTTTTTTTTTTTTTAATGCTTGCATGATATCTTTCTTAATATGAATGTTTTTAATGTGCCACCAAAATGCAGATATGGATCTGTGCATTTCATAGTTTTCATAGTCAAGGTACATATATATCTACATATATACATACATATATGTAGATATATATATCCAAACCAATCTGATAAATGTTAGATTTGATCAATGTTTCTACAGCCACACAAGCTGTTTTCAGTGCATCTATTCACATGGATGATATTTTATCTATACATCCTCCACTCTTAGAAATAAATAGTACTAAACTCTAGCTTTTGTTCTGTCTAGGATGGTACCATCAAAGGTACATTGTTTAGAACTTTAATATGTATCTTTTTACCAGGAAATGTGGTGTAGGTTTAAAATAATTTCAGGCACATAAATATTTCATATTAAACAAGACATGACATGCACCTTTTGTAGAAAAGATACCATACGTAGGCCTACGAACGGTACAATAGACGTACCCTTGAGGGTGCCAGCCAAGCAGGCAGATATTAGTACCCTTTTTTTTTTCTTTTTTTTTTTGAGAGGTTGTTCTGACAAAAAAGGTGGAGTTGCAATATTGTTCCTGTTATTTATCTTAAAGTAAAATCCATCCTCTTGGCACCTCTTGAGTGCACCACTCCAGTGACACGGTGCAGTTTTAGTACCTTTTTTATTTTTGGAAAGTGTTTAATAGACGATTACTCTTGGATGAAGAAAAAAAAAAAGCCTCAGATTTGTTTTTGTGTCCAAAGAATTGGCCACCATTAATCACAGACTGCATTGGTCAAAAGCCATACTGTGTTTTGGCTGCTCTGGCCAACTTTCCAACACAACAATCAGACAGTTGGTAAAACACAAGACTGAAATGTCTGTCTGTCTGTGTGCAATGCTTTGCTGCGTATCTTACCTTAAACCAGATATGAGTCATCTTCTTGCTGTTCATTAACACGAAAAGCAGACTGTGTTTGTCTTTTTTATTTCCACATAATCTACGTATATATGTAGTGGAATGTAATTGGAGTATAATTGTGAATAATATTTGGCAACTCTAGGCAGTAAAATAAACCCTCAATCTAACCTAATATAAGCCTGGTAGAGGTTTCTGTGGTTCACTACCAATAGGTGCAAGCCACCCCGTAGCCTTGTCCACTACTTTGTTCATTCATTAATGTTTATGGCCACTGCAGAAAGCTCATAGCCTGGACCAGAGACTATAAATCTCCATCCTCCACCTACACACTGCTGCAAAGTCAGGCCGAGATCGTGGTGCAGGCAGACAACCAATTCAGGTTAGATGCAATCAGCATTTTTGTGTAGAGACAAAGTAATTTGGGTCCAAAATGGGAGACACCAAGTATATGGTAGCTGATTTCGGATTGAGAATAGATAAGTGTCCCATTGAGGCGGCTTGAAGTGACGACTCTTGTTTTTTGACGAATTGTTAAATGGTCAGCTGTATTTGTCACAAAATGGATAAGGTTTGCAAAATGGAATGTGCCATAGGATGTTTTCTAGTCCAAAGATACTTGCGCTTAAATGACTGATTATGCAAACAATATTTAAAGAAAAAATAGTTTCCCACTAATGCAACACCCTCAGGAATAAGGGTACTAAACTGTACCTTTCCTTGTAGCTGGGGTGGTACCCTTATCTTTATACCTCTGATATGCTTCTTTTACCAGGAACCATGCATAATAGTGTACATATAAAAAAGATTTAAGGTACATATTTGAACCATAATTACCCTTCAGAGTAATACTTTAAAGGAATACTTATATGCACTTTTAAAGATCGGGAACCATATTGTTAAGCCAAAACGTATTTCGAAGTCAAACGACATCGTCAAGTTAGTATTTACAGTATGTTTTCATTTTCAATAAAAGATTGTTGAAATATAATCCACATTACAGCTTTCAGTTACAATATCAAACTTTGGGAGGCGGGGCCTAGTTGTGGTAAGTATAACAGTGATTCCTTATAGTGATACCACATTTTTGTACACTATTTATTTTTATAGGTTACATTAAATCATACTGTGACCTATACCATACCAGCAAGTCTGCATTGTTTAGGCCAGATATTTCAATATATTGTGTAAGATTGTAATTGCTTATTGGTTACAATAGCCAATAGCCCTAATAGCTCTAGCTGAAAACCTAAGAAGCAAACAGACATGTCTTAGTTGATCAGCTACATTTGTGTTGAGAGACAATTTGTATAAATGATCTTTTTCACCAAAATATTAATTGCATTATTTTACTTAGCCAACAACCTGATGATGACATGCCTAAAATGATGGCTCAGTGGTTAAGGCTCTGTACTCCTGATCGGAAGGTTGTGAAAGCAAAGCCGCATCTTGACTCACTCAACTCACTTGTTAATGTAAACGTAAATTCTCAAATATAACATTTCAATGTTATCAATATATTCAGAGCAGCTTATTAGAATAAACTATACAGACAGTATAAAGATATGTCACAAATGCAGAATGCACATTTGACCCTATTCAAAGACATACCTTCACCCTTGATGCATGGATACTAGGTAAAATTATCTCAGCTGTCTTTCAGAAGAAACAGGTGGAGAGCAGACATGTTGTGACTGGAATGAAACTAAAGCCAACTTCTAAAAGGCTCCACTGCATGTGCCACTTTCATTTATGCAAACACGGATTACAGAAAGAAAGGGTAGTGTGTGCTAGTGTGAGCTTCTTTATAGAAAATCCCCAGAGCTAGGATCTTGGACCTAGGATTAAGCTTAATCTTATGCTAAATATTTGATGGAAAATCAGCAGTTTTAGTTCCGGGGACAGGCTTAATCTGGTTCTGAGAACCTGGCGTTCATCAAATCCAGATTAAAACGAACTGATTTACTTTTTTATATTTGTTTTTAATAATACCGATGTAATAAAAGCATGTATTATGTGCTGCTGTCAATAATAATTGTATGCTGTTCATCATGCAATTAATGAACAAGTAATCATTTATTGATCTTCATGTAACTACATTGATGGTCAATAAATAACGATAGGCTTTTTTTTGTGTATGTGAAAGACAGAATAAGTTTGAAAGAATGCCTGTGGAAAGGATTTTTCTTTTGCCATAGTTTCAGTGGTATGATAAAAAATTCTCCTTCTGGTATAAGATTACTTTCAACAAGTAATCCTAAAAAAAAAAGTCATTCAGCAGAGACTCTTCATTCTTTCGGCTTTCATATATTCAACTGACCTCAAAGAGCTTGATTATGTATACCACTTCCTATTCCCCAGACACAGCAGTCCTAGTACAGGTGGTCTCCTTTCTCAGAGAAGCTTTGAAATGTAGAAGACTCTGGAAGATATGCACAAGGACATTGTTAGCAAACCTCACTGGGAGTGAAAGATAGAGGCCAGAAATGGTTGTGTAGAAACTGGGTGTGGTGGCAGGTAAAATCATGCCTGAAAAATAATATATTTTTAACAACCTGGGGGTGGGTTACACCAAAGTAACCCAATCTAACAGCCAATCTAATCGCCAATCTAAACAGCAAACAGTAAATATATATTTATTTTGGGGTCAGTTGTTACTTTTTAATTCCTGTTTGACTTTAAATAGCATAATAACGTTGCTTTCAGAATAAAAAATGTTCCTACAGTACACCAAATATTGGCAATTAACTGTAAGTACATAACATCTAAATAAATATTTGATCCACTTCAGATGCAATATCCAAATGAATCTATTACTGACATTTTAATTGGAGTTTCAGTTCATCTGAATTCATTTCAAAGTTAAGGTCAGCATTAAACCATGGCTGACATGAAATCCTGATTACTGTAAAAACAAATGTAAAGCTTGGTGCAGCTGGATAGATAGATAGTAGATACATTGTGGATGGCCCATCCTTTGTGTTATATTGATATTTTAGTGTAGTCATTTTGCATAGCTAATGATAGTTAATCTTAGGGTTTTCCACTCAGATGAAAGTGGAAAAGAGGAGGGATTTATTTCGACAACCACAGGGGTAAATAAAAAATGTGAGAAATATTGCAAGCTAATGCTGATAAAATAAATAAATAAATAAATCATGTACACCTATAGCCTAGGTACAATTCTGAGAGATCAGCCAGATTTTTTAAACTACATTCCTTAGGAGGTATAAGGAGGTATAGATTTCTATAACTTCACTAATTAAGTTACAATACAATTCATTCAGAGGTGGTTATTTATCATTTTTTTTACTCTCCAAATAAAGTGAGATGGGTCTCAATCCCTGCAGTAATAAAATAAAAAAAAAAACACTGAAAAGGAATGTCTCAGATCTCTTTACTGCAGCACTGTTGTATCGTCTTACTGGTTACTCAGCAACTCTGGATACTGTACAAGCCTCTATCCTTAGTCTCCAGAGTGCCACCTACACACTGCTGCAAAGTCAGATAGACACCACAGTGCAGACATATAACCTATTAAGGTCAGGGGGAATCAGCATTTATTTTTAAAGTTATGTAGAGCCCAACAACATAGACATTAGTGAAATGCAAGAAAGACTGAAAAATGAGATTTTAAAGCTCTGGAAGCTCTGATTTGTTAGCAAACAAGGTCCAGACAGGTCATGAGTGGTTGTTTGAAAACTAGGGCAGGCAAGTAAGATGTGTCATAATGCCTAAGAGCAAAGTATATATTTTTACATTTATGGTGGAATCAGATAAAAATAGAACAGAGAAAGGAACTATGTATGCACAAGTGTGTTGTATTGAAAGCCAGGTTTGGAAAGAAAAACTATCCTGCAAGCCAAAAGTTAAAGTTGTATATGCTGTCGCTTTAACAATCTGACCATAATTGAGAATAGCTCATACATGTATTACATGGGGGGAAATGTAGCGTTTTTGTTTCTATGAGAAAAGACATACTAATGAGTTCCAGTGGTGTCCTAAAATGGTTACAATGAGACAAGACTTGGACACTAGTGCAGGAGTTCACATATCAAACTTGAACCCAGAAACAAACACACAATTGAGAACTGACTATAATGATCTGAAGCTGAACTTCAGAACTGACTTGGAAACAGGTACAGATTAGAGAACTTAAAAGGTTTAAAAAGAGAATTTGTCACAGAATATTGACTAGGAATGCGTGACTAGAAAAATGCTGGAGTGAGAGCCCACGGGAGGTGCAATGCTGCGGAAAGAGTGAGTTCTTGAATATGAAAGCTGCAGGTGTTAGTATTCTGGTCAAGATAGTGCAACAGCACAAGACACCAAGGGTGTCTGCATGGTTTGCTGAGACATGGAGTTTGTTACTGAACTCCCCCCCTCCTAGAAGCCGCTCCTGAGGTGACAAAACCATGAGTAAATGATCATCTAGTCTATGGGGTGCTGGGTGATCCGGGCAGCTGCAGTAGAATTCTGAATCTAGGAAGGAGTCCAAAACCTCCTTGGAAAGGCCCCCAAGAGCACTCTTCTGGAGCTGTCCCCTTTTCCTGTGGGCGTACAGGAGGTCTCTCATGGCACAGGTTCTGTAAACCCTTACAGGTGATGGTGGAATTTCCAATAGCCAATAGGGACCCAATAGGGACAGCATCTTGCATTGGGCCTGGAACCACAGGCTTAAGGAGAGAACTGTGATGGGTAACTGAAGTCTGTATGTCACCCTAACTATACATTGGGTTATTTTGAATGGACCAGTGTTGCTTGAAAACATAGTTTTGGATGGAAGTCACAGTAGAAGATCTTGGGTGGATAACATACTCTCCTGACAGTACCCTCTGGTTTGGATTGATCTGGGTCCTCTGTCATCGACAGCCCTCTCCGATTGAAAGTCTGATGAGTCTCATACCTTTCCACTGCATCTAAACCATTTGTCAACCACTGATCCCTCTCCTTATGTCGGGTTCCCATTGAATAGTCTTGGTTGGCAACCTATGTAACACTGAAAATTTAGTCCTTTCTGTTACCTTAATGTTATCTGCCGGAAAGTTATAGCCTCTGCCAGTATCCTAAAAGCCCTGGACTCGCTTCTCAATGATCTATGTAGCACTGTTGTATGATCTTAATGGCTACTCAGCTCTCTGGACATGAGCTTCTATACTCATGTTGTATTCGTCTTACCTCGGAAGTGGCAAGTCTGAGCTCAGAATGATGTAATTTTCGAGGTACAATGTGGGGAAAAAAATTGATGCCTCGATGTTAGTCTTTAACAACTAACTAGATAGCTAACTCTTATGTATGAGTGATGTATATTTTCCTTCTCAAACCCGCAATTTGGTATATAGTCCATGTTATATGTTGTCCGGGGCAGGGTCATATAAGCTTATACAAAGACCACTGGGCATGAAGCAGGAGTACATCCTGAATGGAAAAACAGTCGATCATAGGACACCATGCACACACAAATTCACACACATTGAGGCCATTTAACAACATAAGTCCACCTACCCTAGTGATCTTCTGATTGTTGTTGTTGTCTTTGATGTTATGGTGTACTGCTCTATTACAAAAACCTCTAATTGACTCAGATTACAAATGGGAGCCATCGATTCTCCAAAATCAGAAATAGTTCAGTTATCATCTTGTATTTAATGACATTTCTCACTGCTGCTGTACAATTGTATTAAATTGGTCACATAAGATAGATAGCCAACCAGTTACCTAGTTAACTGCTACTAAATTAGACAGGCAGGAGTAAAATGTCCATATCTGTGATTGATTACCATTGTTATATTGTCACAGATTTATGTAAAATAAACAAGATTTTGTTCATCAATAACTTGAGTGAAGTTAGATAGCTAGTTTTGCATGCATGGAAGATCAAATGTTTTTTTCAGGTTGCTCAATTTGTAACAATTTGATTTGAGCTTTAGAAAAAACACAACTAAACTCCTACATAGCTCCCCCTAATGATTTATATTTGGAATACTGGGAAGGCATTTTTAGTGTTAAATTTAATTTTAATTCTTTAGTGTTAATTTGTTCTGTAGTAGCAAACATTTGAGCAGAATACCAAGCAATATAATCATTTTTAGATGGCATCCATTTCAATTGACTTTTGACTCTGAGCATTTTTTAATGACCACCTCAGCTCCTTAAAACATCCATGCTATTATTTACCTCACTGCAGTTTTACTTGCCATGAAAGCCACCATCTGGAGGTTTGGACATAGTGAACTAAACCTATATCTCAGTTCTGGTGGAACAAAGCAGAGGAGCAGCTGTGGCCTGTACCCCAAGTTCCACCTCTAATTTGCTAATGCTAACGCTAACTCTAATCCCCCAGTGACCCTGTACTATAAGTGAGAATCGACCTGTCTCAAATGGCAAGATAATCTGATACAGAGCCATCTGTGATCAGGGGCCAGCTGGGGCTAGACGTGTTGCTGGGTAGGTTAGACTGTGGTCACTTGTTGTTGTGTCCTTACTTTCATTTGTCACAGCTATAATTCAGTTATGAATACAAATTCCTATTCAAGCAGCTGACTCATTTCAAAAGATCTCTGAATGTGTTTGTAGAAAGGGGAACATACTAATTTCTACCCTACCTTTAGGTTTATCTACTATTCTTACACAAATATCACTGCACAGACAACAGCTACCACAAAGAAAGCAATTACAAATGCTCATAAATATTGGTGCATAACATGTTATCTGGCTCTTAATTGTATCACTGCTGCAGGACTTTTACAGTCTTATAACTGACTGTTTGCTTACATCTGGAGGTCTACCCGAATTTGTTAAGCTTCAGGATTACTTTGTAAACCCCCCCCCCAATTATTCTAACATAATTTCTTCACTTTTCTCTTCAGGCTCCTCTCTCATGCTCATCACATTTTCTAAAGTTCTTAATGGCAGTCCAACACCTCTGTCCAGCGCCTCTGCTTCATCTCAACCCATTCTGGATGTTTCTGTTGGTCTTGAACATGATGTCCTTCGGGATGCAGAAAATCCTGCCATGCCTGGTTTGGTAGAAAGTTCCCAAGAGAGTTCTGGGTTCTTCAGTGAGGACAGTGAGGAGAATAAGGGTCCTTTGGCATTGCGAAAGTTGGATGTTCAGGCAGAGTTCAACTCCAGTCTGGATGCTGATTCTTTGATAGGTATGTACAGCTTGAATCAAAGCAATACTTTCATTAGTGTTTTAAATTGAATGCGTGTGAATCGTGGTCATGGGTAAGGTATTTATAAAGCTGCGCCTTCCACGACCACTTTAAAATGTGGACTTTTTTAATGTGGAATTATGTTAATATTGTAGACCTATAGCTCTTGAATGGTGATTTCACAATTGGGGTGCCATTTAACACTTATAAGTCATAAAAACTAAACAAAATTAAACAATTTTAACATTGAAACTAAATGGCATTGAAATTTTAACATTGTGACTGGCCTCACCAGTCAGTATCATTGAAATTTGGTAAAAATTGGACATGACCTTCAGGAAATTCAGATGATGCAATTTCTTGTTGAACATGCAATTTGTGGAATATTCCACATATTTTGTAGGGGTGAATATGTTCAGGTAAATGGGTTTAGAGAATGTCGTAGGACATTTATGGGACATGTATTAAAATGTAGATTTATCATAACCTTTAATGGATGACTCATGGAAAAGGATGTTTCAAGCATGAGATGATAACTGTATTCACAAATGATTGCAAAAATAATATGAATTATGAAGTATTTTAAATGATTGTATTGTATATCATTTAAATGATTGTATTAAATATAATTATCGTATATAAGTAAATTGTAGTTATAGTTGGCAGAAATGTTGTTTGAGATATCTGAAAACCTGCATATAGGTTATTGTGAAGGATACTTCTTTCATCTATGTTTAAAAAGCCTTTACATACGTATTTATACTTGTAATATTAGTTGGACATAAACGGGACCCCAATCATGGAATCACCCAGAACTATTCTTGCACGTCAGGGCATAAATTAATATAAGACTAGCACAATTCCTCTTTCCTTATTGAAAACAGAGCAGTCCATTACGTTAGAGGAAACTAATGTCATAGTCCTCCAGATGTGTCGAAGTGTCATATGGGTATCTAAAAAAATGTATATCTCAGTTCTTAGGTAAGCCATAAAAGCATTTCCAGACCATTCCTCTATGCAGCTAGAAAAGTGTGTCATATTGTAGCATGACTCATCAATATTAGCATAAGTGGTCTAATAACTGTCATTCATCTGACGAAGCACCATCTTGAGCTGACAGTCCCCATGCTAGAATATTGCCTGAATGTCAAAACAGCAATTAGTCTAGTGAAAATGTCTGCTAAAAAGCTTTTTGCACTTTATAATTACGATTGTTCTACTTCCGGTTAGCTTTTAGAGGGTGATGATAACTTTTCCTTCCTTCACTTATTTCTGAGAATGGATTTTTCCATTTAAACAGTTTAAGCAGTATTGCTATTCGCTCTTACGTTTGACGCATAGTTGTGGTTCTGCAGTGTGGCATTAAGGATGAAAGATTGAACACGGATACATTATCAAGACTTGCCAAGACGTGTGGGATTTAATGCCCCTAAAAAAAAAAATAGATATCTCAAATATTTTTAGCTAACATGCTTGCCCTGTAAAGGTGGTTTCCACTGAGGCACTCATTCTGTCAAATTTCTTTCCAGTATAAACTTGGTCTGCAGGGGTGTGTGTGTGTGTGTGTGTGTGTGTGTGTGTGTGTGTGTGTGTGTGTGTGTGTGAGATAAAGAGAGTGTGAAAAAATGAAAGCACATAGAACAGTGCTGTCCACCAGATTTTCTGTGTTGGGTGGTGAATGGAGAATCTCTGAAGTCTCTGTCTGCTGGAATCTGCTTGCAGGTTTAGGCACGACACAAAGTCTAATCTTCTTGGAAAAAACACCAGTTTGTTTTTTGCAAACATAGATTGGCTTTTTCTTTTGTATCTGCTGTAATTTGTGTATTAAACTGAGCCATAGTACACGTGCTCAGCTAACACCTGCCTGCAGTTTTGTGTCGCATTGCTGTCATGATGCCAGTTATGCTGAAGCACCTGCGTTAACTCATTCCACCTTGTTTTATTCTCTATTCAAGAGTGTACATTCGTTGTAAAGTTGTAATCACAGCTCTAAATCATCAAACAGGTTTGAAAATATTTTCTTATTCAGCATTGACACACTTCTCTGACCATTACCATTTGCCCATGTGCCCAGTATAATGTTACCACACATACACGTGTTGCCAGTCGATAGCCTTATCCAGGGATGGCTGGTCACCATATTGAATGGGAGAGCTAATATAAAGCAGCTACCTCATAGTAAATCGTCGTCTCTATTAGGAAAACATTACTGTTGCTATTTACTTCTCCAAAGGTTCTCTGAAGGCATTTGGAAAAATCAGTGATTGAGAAAGTAGTCCACGTAGTTAATGTTTATTGCACCCACTAGTGTATTTCACATACGTTTTGATGTGGATGAATTTGTTGTGGATGAATCAGCGAAGCAGGCTTAAATAAATTAGCTCCAGTGAACATGAAACTAAAGGGACTTTTATTAAGTTTAAACTGTCACTGATAGGTTGTGTGAATCTACACTCTGGGCTAGAAAGAAATCACCCCCAGCCTTTACATGATATCATTCTCTGTATTTTTTTCCCCTCCTTCTTCTTTTGATTGTTAGTGGTTCATGTTTTTACAAAATGACAAAAAATAATCCACAATCCAAGATGATGGGTATTTTTTAAATGTATTTCATACTTGAAAGAGTTAAAGGGCTTAGCCCTGATAGCCAGTTAATTCCAGCTGGCACTGGTTTTGTCATAAATCTATAGAATTAGCTATCTGCACACACCTATTTTGCAATTAATGCCTATGATAGAAAGTGTATTGGTAATGTAAATTTAAATGAGTTTCATAGTAAAAGCATAGAAGACCAAACCACTGTTAGAGACGATTCACAACTAAATTAACAGCCAAGCTGCTACAATACCATAATATATAGATACTGTGTATTATGTCTAAGGTAATGTGATTAGCTCCACTTTATCTAACAGTAGTGCTTGAATTAGTTACTTGCTAAGTTATTAGCAGACATGGTAGTTTAGGCAGGCATGTGGGCACAGCTTTATTGAGGATTTTGTGTGTGTGTGTATGTGTGCGTGCATGTGTGTGTGTGCATGTGTGCGCTAACAGGTATGTTCCCCACACCTTCTTGGGATTTGAATATGTTGGTGTGAGCAAATTGTACTGACAGCTAGAACTTTCCTTTGGTACTTTTCTAGTTGTGCTAAAATGGTTTGTCCAAGAAAAACGTTTGTGTTAATATTTTTAATTAAGGCATTAGCTGTAGTGCTAAGGATACATTTTTATATTCTCGCTTTTTTCTTCTTCTTTTTTCTTCTCTCCCAATTCCATCTTTTGTTGGTTTCTTTCTTTCTTTCTTTCTTTCTTTCTTTCTTCTCTCTTTCTTTCCTTCCTTTCCTATCCTGTCAGTAAACAGCTTTTCGCATTATGATTTGTTTACTTCAGAATGGTGTCAGCTCGATAACTGTGAATATATCGGCTCGGTTTATGGAAGCTGGTTTTCTTTATTATGCAGAAATTTATACTGCTGTGACTCACTGCACTTCCTGTCTAAACAACAGCGACTACATAAAATTGTGAAATATAGCAATGGAATGTGGAGGGGGAATTAAAAAGTATAGTATAATATATAGTATCTCTTTGTCTCTCCACCCATCCATCCATCCATCCATCCATGCTCTTTTATTTCCTTTCTTATTCGCCATTCTAATCTCTGTTCTTCTCAGTTTTCCCAGAATACAATTGCACAGCATGAATGACAGTTACCTGACAAGTATATGAACACAATATACACAACTCCTTTTCCCCATGTCCTCTCTCAGGTTATAATCCATCCTCCACTCGTCCTTCATCTCTCACTCTTCGCAAGGAGCCCAAGAAGCTTAATTCCTCTTCATCTTTCTTCCTCCCTGCGGTTAAAGCTTCGGACCCAGAACAGTGGCAGAGGGAATTTGAGGCCAGTGGTTTTCCACTTCATTCTTCCTCCCAACTGTCTACTACAGCTGCCGCCCCACTCATACACTCCTCCGTCACAGACACACACTCCATCACTGAGCCCATGGCTGGGTTCTTTGGACCAAACAACCCCCTGCCTGAGGCCACAACTGGTGCTGACAGCATTGAGGAGGACTTTGGGGATGTAAGAGAGAACATCCTCACCCAGGCACCTACCATTCCAGAAATAGGGGTATTCCCTAGCCAAATGCCCTTACAGCCTGACGATTCCCAACAGGACGACTCAGAGGAACAGGACGAAAATAAGGAAACTGCTTGGAAGCCACCTTCTTCAGCAGATTCGGACATGCCTACTGTGGCCTTCACTAACACTGAGACAGCCTGGAATGAAGGAGAGGAGGCATCAGAAGAGTCTGAGCTTCGGCAAGGAGGCACTGATTATCTGCATGGTTTCCAAGAAGCATCGCAGGTAGATAGATGAATGGATCAAAAGGTGGTTGAATGGGTGGCTCGATAGGTGGAAGAATGGGTGGGGGTGTTGTTGAGTGGGTGGGTGGATGGATATAGATATATAGGCAGATAAATAAATAAACTGATAGATATATTAATGGATGGATGGATAGATGGATGGCCAGAGAAATAAATAGACAGATGGATAGCTAAATAGATAGATAGATTGCATGGGTATATAAACAGATGGACAAACTAAATGAGTACAATTAATATCGGAGAGAAATCTTGATTTAATGAAATAAAACAACATGCAGTTATATAAATAATGTATTAAATAGAAACAAATGGCATGTGAAAGACTCCGCAGTGCTGTGATGCTGTATCACATATAAGATGTAACAACTAGCACCAGGGTAATAATATGAATAATGTAAACAATAATGGTCTAATCCAGAAAACAGAATATCACACAATCTTTTAGCAATGTTCTGTGAGTTTCTGACCTGTTTAATGTTCATATAACTTTTGATGCAACACATTCTGCTAATGGTAACAATAATCCATCCACAACAACCATTTTTCCCCTACAGTATACAATTCAGGCCAAGGAAATACCAATTCTGTGTACTGTTTCCCTGTTATACTCTAAGTTATTTGAAACACAGCCATTTGAAAAGGAAAGAGTCTCCGCTTTCTTTATTGACTGAATGGATTTAATGAGGCACGTTTGTGCAATTTCTCCTGACATTTTAATCTTTTGATCTTCTTGCTTGTCAGTCATGAATGGTGCTAATTATTTTAAATTATTCACTATATGATGTAACTAATGTTAGCAGAAATCGTGAGATATCACTTCCAGTGACACATCTATCTCCGATCTGTCACTTTTCATTCCCATTCTGTCTTTTTTTTTTTTTCTAGGTAATTTGTGTTGACTGGAGCGATCTGGCAGGAAAAGGCTATGTCATCCTCAACATGTCAGAGGATTTTGATTGTGTAAGTACCTGTCTTGTCCTTTTCACATTTTGATATTTCCATAGACAGGAAATTTCTTTCGCTAGCAAAATAATTCTATCATCTTGCACATGGATCAGTTTTCAACTGTGGTCTTTGTTGGGTTTTTTTTTTTAATCCTTAGCCTTTTCAGAGCGTCTTATTTAGGAGTGTGAAAACCTCAGGCTTACCTTATGACAGTGAATGAGAGTGGCTTCTGACTGACAGGATTACCTCGGCGTGTGGTTGGTCCTGTGATGATATACAACACAAGTTTAAGCCGTCCTTCCTGTCTCACTCCTATTAGATCAGGGGTATTCAACTATAATTTGTGGTTCGGTTACATAGAAATGACTGAATGACATCAATGTTTTACTGTTTGGGATTGTTATAAATTAGACAATTCTATGGATAAGCTGCAGTAGAAGATCTGCTACAGAAACCACAGTGATTCATGTTTAGAAAACTAGCATTTATGAATTACATCCTGATTTTCTCTGCTACTGTATTTTTTCAAGTACTCTCTACAGTCTGCTGACGTACTCTGTTGAGTCAGAATCCGCACCACAGACGGACAATAGATTCAAAACGATTTAAAGGACTGAGGACATTCACATGCATGGGTTACAGATAATGACCTGGATGTTTATGTTTATGTTTGCAGTAATATTTTACTTTACTTTTATTTTTATCCATTGTTCGTATATTAGGGGTGTATCTGCAGTATTTGGGGTAAAACTACTGGGAATATCAGTGCCTCCACTAACATGCTGACATCACTGCTTCTTCAGCAAGAAACAAACAAAAACTGTCTCTGTTAGACACAGCATTCTTGCACAGAATGCTTAAGAGAATGCACACCTATACACAGTGTATTAGGTATGGCGCAAGATGATGAATTTAAATGATGATAACCATATAACCTTGTTTCAGAGTTGTTGGTGTACCACAGTAATTGCATTTTTAAAGATTAGAAAATTAGAACACGGGTTTTTAATTAGAAAAGTATTTCATTAGAAGAACGTTTAGAAATACTATTTATCTATTACATTTTTAAAAAAAAAATCCTTATTCTCTCCCAATTTACTAATTTGCCAATCCTCACCCATTAACTAGCTCTCCTCTGCCACACTAGGACATGCTTCGTCTGAGCCACGTGAAGCCAGGCACTGCATCTTTTTGACCTGCTGCTTACAGTAATTCTACGTCAGAGTAACTGCACTCTTCATAAACATGCCACCCTATATATCAAGCGGAGAACAATACAAATAGTGCTACCATACAAGATCCGTTAATTGAGTTCCAGAAGCAAAGTGCGCAGAGTAGAGGTGTACGTGCCAGAGTAATTATTTAAAAAAGAATTTTATGATTATTATTTTTTTTAATGGGTTAGTTAGGTGTTCACGGAAGAGGTGGGTCTTTAGCTGTTTTTTGAAGATGGTGAGGGATTCTGCAGTCCGTATTGAGGTCGGAAGTTCATTCCACCACTGAGGAACAGTTAGTGTGAAGGTTCTGGAAAGGGACCTTGAGCCATGCTGAGTAGGCACTACTAAGCGTCGGTCGTTGATTGATTGCAGATTGCGAGAGGGAACGTAAGCCTTCAGGAGAGTGTTGAGTGTTGAGGTAGGGCGGTGCTGTTCCAGACAAGGTCTTGTAGGTGAGCATCAAGGCCTTGAATTTGAAGCGAGCAGCTACAGGAAGCCAGTGGAGGGAGATGAAGAGGGGTGTGGCATGGGTTCTCCTGGGCTGGTTGAAGACGAGGCGTGCTGCTGCATTCTGAATCATTTGAAGGGGTTTGATGGAGATGGCTGGGAGACCCGAGAGTAGTGAGTTGCAGTAGTCCAGTTTTGAGATATCAAGAGCCTGGACTAGTAGCTGTGTAGCCTGTTCGGTGAGGTAGGGTCTGATTTTCTTGATGTTGAAGGTTCCTAGCCGTCCTGGTTGGCTTGAGTGTGGTTGAGCCGAGCTGTACAGTTAAATCCATAACTAGCCTTAAGATTAAATGTCATATTGGACCCACACTCTAGCGTTTCTCTAGAGTTCTCTACACTGTTAAAGAGCACAAATTGCCAAAAGCTGAATTTCCCAAGTTCATTCTACATACTGGAACATTATAATCATTCAACAAAAATAGGGAACACTGCTTAAAAATATTACAGCATATAAAATATTTTTAATATTTAATTGTCATCATTTATGCCAATTTAATGACCTTAATCGTATAACTAAATCAGATTCTCCTATCATGGGAATGCACCAGTACACTGTTAATGCCTCAATATAGTCCCACTCCTGATATTTATATTCTAGCTCTCGCTATCTGCAGTAGCAGCACTTCCAGCAGTAGCGCACAATTTCTTTAATCACATTCTCTGTCAATGGTACTGCAGTAGGCTGGCCACAACAAATGCACTCACACACACACACCTCTCTCCCTGTCCGCACCCACTCCAGAATAGCAAAATTCGAGGTGCTCGTTCATCGTCATGGCAACTGCCAGGCATGTAATTACAATCAGCATGACATTCGGCGTATTGCACTGAACATCTGCGTGCCACAGTCAACGGCATGCCAACTAGGGGAGGGTCCACAGGGTATAGGACGTATTAGCAAACAAATGCTGCAAAGAAAATAATGAATAAATGACATAATTATCAACTTGAGTTATGCAGTGCCATTGGTTGTTTGAAGCGTTAGAGTACAATGAAACACTGAAGAAAATACACATAGCTAAATGAAATGTCGTTTTGGCATTTTTAACAGTTTTTAAGAGGTTGTTAGGTCGTTAGGAGGCTGTTTAAGTAATGAAAAACTCTCCCTCTTGACTTTCACTTCTATGTACTGTTAAAAGCTTATCGTCTGATTGTGGGATACAGAATGATGGTCGAACGACGAATGATTACCAGCAGTATAAAGGTCAAACTTCTCCTCTGAGACTTGGCCCCTCTAGATCCTGTTTGGCCAAATGAATCACCACTTGACTCGGTAGGATTTGAAGCAGTTAGACTCCAAATTATGCTGGTTTTCCTCGTGACAAAGCAGACGCCTGTGTGGACAAGACTGTTTAAAAAAACAACTACAGCCGAGCAAACTTCAGTGTCTGGAGCTAAATGAAGCTCAGCCTGCTCCAAGACGTTCTTGTCCCTTTTTGTCTAGTGAGGTAGTATATTTCTTCTGGCTGCACTATTATTTTGACACGTTCAGCACACAAAAAATATTTGTTTTGAATTTGCTTGCATGGCCCATCTAAATTTCTCAAAAATCAAATCGCACAATATGCACAGTACTGCAGCACTGCATCACACTGCATTGTTACAGATCCTACAGTATTCATTTGGTGTAGACATTTAATTCTGGCCGCGATAGGTCCACAGTTCCTGCCCTCAAAATGCCATGAGAGTTAATAGCTGCTATAACTTAAGTGATAACTGGTGTGTGCGACTGTGCCCTACGATGGGTTGGCACACCATCCAGAACGTCCACACCTTTTGGCCCAAGTTCCCTAACTTCTCAGACGTTCCACAACATTCACTGTAACTATATACGGTTAAAAGTACAACACGTTATTCATTAATGAATTAAAAATTTGTTTCATTGACAAATTACTATGGTATCAGAAGAAGAAAAGATTTTGGGCCTGTCAGGGACAGACAGGTGAGACGGATGCAAATGAATGAATCACAGTAAGAATCAGCTTTAAAGCAGAAGTTAAATCACTATATTAAAAATGGAAAAAAGAGAACAAAAGCATAAATTAAGTGTTAATTGGTAAGGAGTTGAATGTTCTGCAGTAACACACACATTCCCTCATTTGAACATGTTACTTTATTCTTTTTATTCATTTATATACAATGACACGTTATAACCCGGGCGCACAGTGGCTTTAGTGGTTCGGTTCCTGCTGCTGCGGAGTTTGCATGATCTCCCCGTGCTGCAGGGGTTTCCTCAGGGTACGCCAGTTTCCTCCCCCAGACATTCATGGTAAACTGATTGGCATGTCCAAAGTGCCCGTAGTGTATGAATGTGTATGTGATTGTGCCCTGTGATAGAAACCCCGTCCAGGGGTGTCCTTCGTGGGGAAATTTGTCCCTCGTGGATAGCCCATTTGGGTTAAAAACACAGGCGCAAACTGTTGTCAGATAACTGTTGGTTTAATGTGTGTGTTTGTGTGTGGGTTTGTGTTACAGAATACATTCCGTGTGGAGCGTGGTGACAGGCTGCTGGAGATGCTGGAGAACACATTCTCCAGGAAGATGAACAGTCCACAGGGCCCGTGGCTCATCTCGCTTAGCAAACCCACCAAACGGGAACACCAGCTTCTCATGACACTTGCCAATGAGCAGGGTAACACACACATGCCTGCTTTTTATACTTTTCATAGGATCAGCACAGATGATAAAGAATCATGATCTAAATGATATATAAAGTAATTATACTGTTGTTATATAGATGCACACATATAATTATGCCTGTATTTGCAGTACCCATTTAATTTCAAATAATCAAGTAAGCCATGAATCAAGACTGTATTTTATTCCTCTTATACCATGGCAATTTGTTAACAGTTAAAAATTTTCATTTACTCAAGAACAGGACGTCATGTTTGTACCCATTTATAATTACATTTAATGTTGCGCTACATCCATGAGATAAGTTGTCATTTAGTTTATAGCAGCTATAAACACTCGTTCCCTCACCACACTCATTTTTCTCTCTCATGAAGTTAATAAGACAAAAATCACAGCTTTTTTTTAAATGAGAAACTGGAAAGCGCAAATACCTCTATCCTGAAGACTTTCACACGACGGGGACTATTTCCATAAAAGTGAAATGTCTCCTTACAGGAAACCTTACCATATCAACGATTATACTCTGATCAGCCGTAACATTAAATCCACCTGCCTAGTATTATGTAGGTCCCTCTTGTGCTGCCAAAGCAGCTCTGACCCGTCAAGGCATGGATTCCACAAGACCTATACCACAAGGTGTGCTTGGTATCTGGCACTAAGACGTTAGCAGCAGATCCTTTAAGTCCTGTAAGTTGCGAGCCTCCATGGATCGGACTTGTTTGTGCAGCTGCTTGATTGGATTTGATCAGATCTGGGGAATTTGGAGGCCAAGTCAACACCTTGAACTATTTGGCATGTTCCTCAAGCCATTTCTGAACAATTTTTGCAGTGTGGCAGGGGCGCATTATCCTGCTGAAAGAAGACCACTGCCATTAGGGAATACCGTTGCCATGAAGGGGTGTACTTGGTCTTGTTTAGGTATTTGGTACGTGTCAAAGTAACATCCATAAAATGCCAGGACCAAAGGTTTCCCAGCAGAACATTGACCAGAGCATCACACTGGGGCATCACACTGGGGCATCACACTGGGGCATCACACTGGGGCATCACACTGGGGCATCACACTGGGGCATCACACTGGGGCATCACACTGGGGCATCACACTGGGGCATCACACTGGGGCAGTGGTGGCCTGGTGGTTAAGGCACTGGGTTACTGATCGGAAGGTCGGAGGTTCAAGCCTCAAGCCTCAGCACTGCCAAGCTGCCACTGTTGGGCCCTTGAGCAAGGCCTGTAACCCTCTCTGACCCTGCGCTCTGACCCCAACTTCCTAACAGCCTAACACCCTAACATGCTCGTATGTGAAGAAAAGAATTTCACTGTGCATGTGTATATGTGACCAGTAAAGACTCATTACTCATTGCGCTTCCCCCGCCAGCTTGCCTTCTTCTCATAGTGCATCCTGCTGCCATCTCTTTCCCTGGTAAGCGACACACGCAAACCCCACGAAAAAGAAAATGGGATTCATCAGGCCATGTCACCTTCTTGCATTGCTCCATGGTCCAGTTCTGATGCTCACTGTAAGTGCTTTCTGTGGTGGGCAGGTGATCTGATCGGTCTGGTGTTAAACAGCTCCATATGCAGCAAGCATATTCACTGTATGTTCTGACACCTTTCTGTCATAGCCAGCATTACATTTTTCAGCAATTTGTGCACAGTAGTTCTTCTGTGGGATCTGACCACACAGGCCAGCCTTTGCATCAATGCACCTTGGGCGCCCATGACAATGTTGCCTGTTCACCGGTTGTCCTTCCTTGGACCACTTTTGGTAGGTACTAACCACTACATATTGGGAACACCTCACAAGACCTACCTACCTACTGGGTATTGGAGATGCTCCGACCCAGTCGTCTAGACATCACAATCTGGCCCTTGTTAAAGTCACTCAGATCCTTACATTTACCCATTTTTCATTCTTCCAACACATCCAACACACAATATATCCCACCCCTTGGTGCCATTGTAACGAGATAATCAATGTTATTCTTGTCACCTGTAAGTTGTTTTAATGTTATGGCTGATTGGTGTATATTTCACCATATCGATTTTTATTATTAGTCTTAGTTAAAGGCCACCATATATATACAATTCCCTTCTTTCCATGTTCTGTACTTAATTTTCTACACATTGGCCTTAATAAAAATGAAGTGTGGTAACACAGATGAGTCACTTATATGGCATGTCTGCTATAAATTTTACATAAGCATTATAAAGTTACCATACTCCATAGTACTGCTGTCATTATCTACTTGTATTTATATAAAAAAAAATAATACACATTTGTAAGTCAGATAGAAGAAGACATAGATCTGCTATTTCACACTCGCTCACAAGAAAGCCATTACCTGGTACACTTTTAAAAAACTCTTCTCTCAACTTCTTGTAAAAAGCCCCAGCTCGGCACAACTGTTCATTTTAAAATATGCCTTAATTACAATAATGAAAACATGTCTCAATGCACTACTTATGTTAAAGGAAAAATCCACCATGAACTACATTGCATTTTAGTCTTTACAAGTAATATATGATCTTCAGTGGTGTCCAAGATTTGTTTTGTTTGAGATTCTAAGTTACCTTGTTGGTATTTCGACTTTGGTTAAATGTACACTTTCATGCTAATCCCACGATCAGTGCCATCATGCTCGTCATCACCTTTTAGACCACTAAATAGCCGAATCACTTTGAGCTCAGTTACATTACAGTAGATGATAGATGCGGTGATTTTTTTGTTGTACTGCCCTGCTGAAAAAAACCCCAACAGAAACCATCACAGAAGCTCTAATGATTTCCACCTCAAATACCATTACAAACCATCAGCTAACCATTAAAACCATTACCACGTTTGGTCCTTAATAGTATCCACTAGACATAACATGCCACCAATAGAAGGCAACAAATTACCAGTAGAGACCCACAGGGACCATTAGAGTTTCCATTAAAACCAATACAGTTCCCACTATAACCATTAAAACCATTACAAAGGGGGTTTCTATTGGGGTTTTTTTTTCAGGAGGGTACACAAATGTAGTCATGTTATTTAATGATTGTAACAATTATTAGTTAGTTACAGTACAGTGTAAAAGTGACAATCAAATCTCTGCAGTTCATCTGTCATTTGACCACATTTTCATCATTACACCTTACACCCTCTTTTCTTTACATCAGGGAAAATATTCTTTGCTTTCCTTTAAAGCGCACCTATTATGGTTTTGAAACGTGCCTAATTTAGTTTTAAAGGTCTCATAGAATAGATTTACATGCATCCAAGATAAAAAAAACACTGTAACGTGCTCAGAATTTAAATTGCAGCATTACCTTTTTCCCCCCAGTGTCACAAATGACTCGTAAAATGATCCGTTCTAAACGATTCATTCTAAACTCCTTCTTTCAGAGAGCATACTCTGCTCTGATTGGTCAGATATCCCAGTCTGTGATTGGTCTAACGCTGTAAGCGAGCAGCCGATGAAGACCAGAGGCGGGGCTTTTTGTCACAAAACTACGTAGGTTAGTACAGGAAGTAAGTCTGGAATCACTAATGATTCGCTTCAGCTGTTCAGAGTCAGTTCCTTCTTTTAGGACTCAATAACCATAACCCTGTGTGCGCTTATATTTTTGAAACTTTACAGACCTTTTGCATTCACAAACAGCTCTATAACACACTACATGAAAGGTAATATTTGAAAAACCATAATAGGTGCACTTTAATGATATTAATCTGATTTTGTGGAAGATTATCACAGACTTTTCATTTCCATGTGGACAAAAGCTTGGGGCTGATGAACAGAGTTGCCACATCATTTTCAATCACAAATGCCTGCTATCTTTTCCTGCTTTCTTTTATAAACCACAGTCCTTCAACAGAAGGATCCAAGAATGCAATTAGAACTGGATTTTTTAAAAATCAATAAGCCAGTCAAGGGCATGCATTACAGTGATTTTATAACAGGTGTATACAAGGGTGTCCTTAGGCATAAAAGTGAAGTGCATAAAACCCGCTTTACCCATGATATAATCACTGTAACGCACACCTTAAAGTGGCATTTTGCTTTGTGTTGAATAAATCATTTCATTTATTTTTAATAACATTCCCATTAAACAATTCTTCCTCCGTGCAGTGCAGTCTGACAACAGTAACCTTTTTTGCTAAGCAACATAACAGGCGAAGATTAGGGTATTCTATGCTCAGAGCAATGGTGTAAGTGTAACAGGTCTATTAGTTTCAAACTTGGTGCATTAATACAGAATTCAATTCTTGTGACGTGGTCATGTCACAAGCGTGCGTATATATCGAGGGTTTTACAGCGGTGTTGAATGTGGCTCGGCCAATAAAATTTCAGAAAAAAAAAAGTCAGTTAGATGATATTGCTGCATATATGGAGAGGATGATACCCCTCTGCTGTAAAATACTCCATGTCCCTGTGCGTCTTTGTCTCTATAGCAGTAATAATTTTGTTAGGGATTTACAGTACATTTTTTGCAGATGTTTCGATTTTTTCCCCGTCTTTCTGCTGCTCCCATTCGGGGTCGCCACAGCGGATCACCCTTCCGCATACTTCGATTCTGGCTCAAGTTTTACATTTACATTTACATTTATTAATTCAGCGGACGCTTTTATCCAAAGCGACTTTCAAATGAGGAAACACAAGCAAAGCGATATATCAAGCAGAGAACAATACAATTAGCGCTACTATTTCAAGATCTTTAGTTGAGTTCTAGAAGAAGCAAAGTGCGCAGAGTAGAGGTGTAAGAGCCAGAATTATGTATTTATTTATTTATTTTTTAAGGGGTTAGTTATGTGTTCACAGAAGAGGTGGGTCTTTAGCTGTTTTTTGAAGATAGTGACAGATTCTCCGGATTGAGGTTGGAAGTTCATTCCTACCAAGGGACAGATAGTGTGAAGGTTCTGGAAAGGGACCTTGAGCCACGCTGAGTAGGCACTACTAAGCGTCAGTCATTAATCGATCATAGATTGTGTGTGAGGGTGTTGAGGTAGAGGGGTGCTGTTCGCCCACCGTCTTCTCAGGCCAATCGGATAACCGCCACATTGCACTGACCAATTGTAGCACATTATCACGCCAACCAATAACGTTGTGTTTTACAGTCAGTCTACCAAGAGATGTCTAAAATCTTGCTAACTAATTGAGCTTTTCTCACAATTTGATCAGTTTTATGCCGGATGCCCTTCCTGAAGCAGTCAGTTTTCTGGGCTTGGGATTAGCACTGAAAGTGCACTGGCTCGCGAAACCCTCTGGTCGCTGGTGTCGGTTCCCTGACTGGGGATGCGGCAACCTATTTGCTTTTGAATTTGACTTCAATCCGTTTTGAAAGGGACTCTGAAACATTTGCAAACTGGACTGCAGAAATAGATAGTTTTGCACTTGGTAGAGCCTGAGTGCAAAATGAATGCAGGAATTTGAATGTGTTTTGTGTGAAGCATTTTGATAAAGTGAACACCGAAGTGATCGATGGAAGTTAACACGGGTCAAAACTGTAATATAGCATTCTTTATTTCATCCCATTAGGTGTCATTGCTACTAAAGATGTCCTGTCAATACTGGGAGAAGTAAGGAGAGGATTAAACAAGGTATAAGCATCCAGTCTGTATCTGCCGATTGCTCGTTTCACATAACGGGTTTCTGTGTTTACATCCTGGCAATTAATGGAAATCACATTTCAGATCGGCATTCAGAACTTCTCCAGTGTGAGCGCGTGTCACTCCAGGCCCAGCCAGACACGCAGCGATTACGGCAAACTGTTTGTCGTGCTGGTGATCATCGGCTCAGTGTGCGTGATCATCATTGCATCTGGGCTCATCTACATCTGCTGGCAGCGCCGTCTTCCCAAAATGAAGAGCATGGTAAGTGGGTACTCATAACACTCCTGGTCAAACTGTCTGGAATCAATAATATAAAACCAGGTTTTTATGAGTTTCAAATGATTCAGTTAAGAATGTGCGGATTGATGAAGTGCCTAATATTAAGAAATACATTCGAATAAAAATATCAAATGCAGAATGCCTCAAAGGCTGAAATAGCCCAAATCCAGCACACGTCAGGCACAGAGACCACAACTCCTTCACTGGGACAAACAGGCACAGAGACCATGCCCCTTTAACTGGAGCAGACATAGACATAGGCCACACCTACTTCAGTAGGACTAATAAGCACATAAGCTATGTCTCTTTCAGTGGTACTGACAGGCACAAAGGCTATGCCTTCTTTGTTGAATTGGACAGGCACAAAGGCCATACCTCTTTCACTGGGTCAGATTTGGACATAGCCCACACCTCCTTTACTGATACTAACAAATACCATGCCTTGTTTGTTGAGACTAACAGGCACAGAGGCCCCATCTTCTTCAGTGTGACTAGCTACCTCATATAGATGTACAAGAACTTTATATACGTCTTATTTATGTAAGAGTTGGCTGCTAACTGTTCATTTCTTTGTGTCGTCGCAAGTCACATGGCGAGGAGCTGCATTTTGTGGAGAACGGCTGCCATGACAACCCCACGCTGGACGTGACGAGCGATGGTCAACCGGAGCCACAGGAGAAGAAGCACAGCACCAATGGTGTGCCAGCAGGCACCGGAGCTTGGCAGGGCATGCCAAACAAGTCGGGCAAAGAGGAGGAAGACAATCAGGAGGAGGATACCCACCTCTAATAAGGAGGAGAACAAAGGGAAAAAAGCTCATTTTGTTAGGAAAGTAAGGTATTCCATCAGGGCAAAGAATACCACAGCTTTTTTTTTTCCAACTACCTGCTGAATATTTAAAGTGATTGTCTTTGGCTTGTACGGTCTTTTATTTATCTGCACCAGCGGCAGCACGTTCATGTTCAATCCAAGTGGCGTGGGTTGATTCTTCAATAGTGCAAGCGCAGAGAGGCCTCAGTAAAATTTTAGCCGTGCTAATTGAGGTGTATTTCGTTACCGGCGCAATGCTACTAATCAGCCTTAGCTGTGAAGAAACATGTATTGAAAACCTGCCAAATTTCGTCTTCAGTAAGTCTTGCAGTGTCAGAACTCAACACGATAGCAGTATTTCGTAGGATCTTAATGCGTAATAATGTATTTCAACTGGCTATTACAGTACACGCATATCCTATTATTTTCTTTTGTATGGATGCATCTAGTGCACTTTTTGAAGCAGTACATTAGCGACGTGTGTCTTAACATGGTGAAGTTGCAGCCAACTGGCCTTGCTCTTTAATCGCTTGTCGGAATGGCCTCTCTACAAACGAGATGTTTTTTGTTTTCAGTGTCATAGTCGAGGTTCTCGTCAATGCAATGCGACCCCTCCTCAGAGAGGTCTTACACATATTTACTGTAAAAATTGCACTGCACAGGGCTTACGTTTGAAACAAGCAAGTAAACCTTATTCTGATGTCCTAATGCCAAAATGAAGATTAATGAAGGAACCTGTTTAATACAGAGGAGTGGATGCCTATGATTTGTGTCTAATTTCAATCCACTACATCTCTAATGTGTGTTTAATTGCCCCAGATGAGAATTTTGGCATTTTTCTTACTGTGAAAAGAAAAGGAAATTGTATGATTTATAGTAGCTAGTCCACCTACAGGCCTGTTTTTAGGTGGGAGGAAACTGGAGGACGCAGAGGAAATCCACATGTACATTACGGAGAATACTGCACCGACCGTTTTACAGTAGATGGGATTCAACAACTGCCTTTGAGTACAGTACAAGGGGAAAAGTGTTGAATTTCTTTTCTGTGGTAATTACTACAGATACAGTAAATAGATATTAGGTTGAAAAACTCTGGAGTCTACCGTTAATGAATGACGGAGTTTAAACAAAGGCGATTTGTATATGTACACACTTCATTTAGCATTCTAAGTGAAAATAAGTCAGTTCGGTCACTTCAGCCTATCTGATATTAAACTGGTAAATTAGTCACACTTTATTTCACATAGCTCTTATTACTACATAACAAACAGTGTAACATAAAGATTGGTTACAATGTCCTGATTATGGAAATATTCATTACAACATGTAGCTACGTATCTTTACCACAGTGTGTTGTAAAGCCATACTTACAGCTAAATAAAATGATTAATAAAGGCTTGTCTCACTATTGGAACGTACCTTTTTCCAAATTAACCAAGACAGGTGTTCCATCGGGAATCATCTACAGGAGTAATCTCACCCAAAATGTTTTCCATAGAACCTACACCCAAATCATCTTGAAATCTTCAACGTCTACTAAATAAACTAATTTTAATAGCAGGGATAGTCAAGAGTGAAAAATGTATTTTCAAAGCAGAAATATATAGTCAGCTGCATGAACAATTTGGCCTTTGGATATTTGGAAGCAGGGTCAAGGTGGGGGAATGATAACATCAGGTGACAAGTTCCATTGATCCAAGATGGGTGCCTTCATAATGGTATAGTGTTTAGCTACATGGTGAAGTTTTATTAATTTTTTTATTTATTTATTTTTTTTAAATAAATAGATTACAGTAAGCAGTGATGGCTGGTCACGATATTAGATGACAGGTTAAAATCTAATATCTATCAGTATGAACAGACAATGAAACTATTAGGGATGAGCAGTGCATTCTATAGCAAGGTCTCTTTGAGGGCATAATAAGAATGATGTGGGGCAAACTATTATACACATACGCTTTAATACAGCTTTAATACAGAATGCAGTCAGCTGCATTCTTTTCAAGCGCATAAAGACTGGGTTCATGTAGTGTTTCAGCAAAAGAAAAGTTCATTTAAACCAAAAAAAAACACTAAACACGCAGTTCTGTCGTCCGTTCTTTTGTGTAATTTGGACATTGTGTGCTTTGTGTATCTATTTTCAGTTTCTGCTTCAAGACATTTTGGGGAGAAATGAAAGCATGATCGATAAAATCCACCTTGTTCATGTTCATTACACTCATTTTGCATACCCCTTGGCTGCATACGCTGATGACGTTACAGATTTCTCAGTGAAGTGAGCTACAAAATATCAACGCAAATGGAGATCATGACCCAGATAGCAGACCAACACTGAATCAACACTGAATGAAGTGTTAATGCATCAAGCAAACTATCATTGAATCAGTGTTGAAATTTAACATTGATTTTTCATCAAGTTTGCAGCCTGAAATAATGTTATTTGAATGATGAAAAATAGATCAAGATGGACAAAAAAATCTATATTAGTTCAACTAGAGGGAAGGGTCACGAGGTCACAAAATGAACAGGATTCATCCTCTGAGGATGCGTTTGCATTGTGATGAATAAGGGGATGGATGGATTGACATGGCCGCACAGTGGTTTAGTGGTTAGCACGATCGCCGCACACCGACAGGGTCGGGGGTCGATTCCCACGGCTGCCCTGTGTGTGCGATGTTTGCAAGTTCTCTGTTGGGGTTTCCTCTGGGTACTCCGGTTTGCTCCCCCAGTCCAGAGACATGCATGGTAGGCTGATTGGCATGTCCAAAGTCTCCATAGTGTATGAACGGGTGTTTGAATGTGTATGTGATTGTGCCCTGCAACGGATTTGCACCCCGTCCACGGTGTACCCCGCCTTATGCCTGATGCTCCCTGTGATAGGATCCAGGTTCCCCGTGACCCTGAAGGATAAGTGGTATAGAAGATGGATGGATGAATGGATTGACATTAAATCTAAGCCCCACCAGTGGGGAAATGAAGCTGAGCAAAAATCAACATTGATTCACGGTTTGTCTTTTCAACACTGAAAAGCAGTGAATTATCAACAGTGATTCAATATTATTTAGCATTGACTAGTCAACGTCAACCGAAATGATGATTCTGATGGAATTTCAACATTGAATCAATGTCACCTTGCTATCTGGGATATCTACAGTCTGGGCTAGACTGTAATCAGCACCAGCCTTGCTTATTCATACCATTCTGTCATACCATTCAAGTTCAAAATAATCTGCTTTGAAACATTTGTGTACAGCAAATAATCTGATACGAAAAATTCATCCCAAAATTAAACCTTGTAAGAGAGCACCTTTATACCAGACCCCCCTGACAGTAAGTCATACTGTGTTCCAAACCACACCAAGACGTCTGCGTGATCCTACTGAAGAACTGGGCTAGATGATTCGTGGCAGATACATTCAGACAAGATTTTGGGTGACAGACTCCTAATACCTATTGGGCTACATGAGAAATTACTACATATTGTACAGAATCTTAAAATACTTATAAATCTGTGAGTAATACTGAAACATTTATGGCACTGACTAAATGTGTTTTGTGAAATCATTTTATTTAGTTGGAACTATGACTACGCAAGTTGTGAAACGTCATGTTTTAATGAATGTTTCCATATTACGTTAACTGTAACTTTATTCACTAGTTACTACAGTTGTGATGTTACACTATAACAGTTGTTACTGTTTTATTTGTACTAAACCACCTACTCTATATAACAATTGACAGTGTGTAATGTACTGATTTAATGTGCATGATGCCATTATAGTAATATATCTGAGGCACATATCAGAAGTTGGCAGTATTAAACCGATCCAAACCGTTATCGCAAAGCTAGATGTCTTGGATAATTCATTATATCTGTTTTCTGTATGCTATTACCTGCATTGTTTAAAAAAAAAAAAGAAAAAAAAAAGCGCTGACTGATCACATCAACATGATCAAATAGAACAGGCAGATCTTGATAATCATAGAGTAAGCATAGTTTTTTTTTGTACTCTACAGTAACTGTACAGCTTTGTTTGCAACTGCACTTTTTTCATTTTGATGTTTATCTCGAATGCTTTGTATGGAGATCCTCTTAACCGCTTTGTACGGACAAACTCCAATCTCGTTATTTAATGTAAGGTAATTTAGGTTTGACTGTTTCGAAATGCAAGACAATAAATGTTCAGAGAATCAAAGCAGATGTTCAAGAATGGTGACTTATGAGAAAACAAAAATAAAATCTAATTTGGATGACTGATTTTACAATGGGCCCACCCTGTGGCCAAAATATCAGGTACACCTACCATACTGGTGCAATTTGTGCAGTATCTTGAGGAAAGAAAATGAAGAAGCCTGTGTCAAATATACATTACAGCACAGTGAAATTCCCCCTCCCCCACACATAGCCCAGCTTGTTAGGAAGCTGGGGTCAGGACACAGGGTCAACCATGATATAGCCCCATAGAACAAATTGGGTTAAGGTTCTTGCTCAAGGGCCCAACAGGGGCAGCTTGGCAGTGTTGGGGCTTGAATCCTCAACCTTCTGATCAGTAACCCAGAGCCTTAACCATTGAGCCTCCACTGCCCAAAACTGAAAAATGGTGCATGACAATGTATAAAGTAGCCTGCAGTCAGTTCTAGACGTACCACTCTTTGTACAACATAGCTTTAAAAAAATAAATAAATATTTGAGTAAAACAGTGTAATGAAATATGATCATACAAAAGTTGCTTCAAAACCTTTGCCTTACAGTGTGTTTTTCACTGGGAATCTGAGCATGTAGATCAGCATTTTAGGACTGAAATGACCAAGTCATTCAAAACACCAACATCGTGTGCTTTATATGAAAATTTAAGCTACTCAATTAGTGAAACATTTTGCCCTATTTTAATCACTGCATCATACAGTGTTATTAGTACCAACAGAGGTATATGGCCAATAACAGTTCATAATCAAACTAACATTTAAAGCATGAAAGAACACAGGACATCGTTTCAAAGTTTTTCATGCTGAGCTTTATTCTAGTGTATTGTAAAATGTACAATGAAACCTGCAGACTAAAAGACAAAACCTCAAGAGTCTATTTGGTTGAACAACCTCGGTACTAATACAGTGTCGCTGATCTACTCACATCGGACAGCACTGCTACATTCGGCGAGGTTCATCTTAAACATGCAACGATTGCCTGTTCGAAATCACTAAAACAAGCAAGACAAAAATCAATTAAAAAAATTCATAATATTAATAATAATAATAATAATAATAATAAATAATAATTCAAGCAACAGATTGCTTGAGGCAGTTTCTGTTAAAACAGGCATTCACAAAATGGCACAATTAAAGAGGAGCAAATGAAACATAACATGCTGCTGCTCTGGCAATAAAACAAAGAAAGCAAATACCAGCTTGGATTTTTACCAAGAACAGGTCTAATCAAAGTAGTAGTTCTGAATGAAGATGCTGTTCCCCCCTTTGAAAACAGGAATGTAGTTGTAAATAAGAGCCTTCTCCTCATCGCTCGGTGTGGGAAAGTGGTGTTGGCTTTTCATAGCTGCAAACAGAAGCAAATTTTCAAATAAAATCATAGACAAAAGGCAAATGTACATTTTGCAAGACTTGATTATCAAGCCAGAATGATGTGGCTAATGGCCAAGGTAAAAGCAAAACCTCCCACCCCTTATACAGAGATCATCCTGGACTTGTACTTTGTGTCCATTAAGAGCTTTTTACTTTCGTAACCTTCCTCATTAACATGGGAGTGTACAGGGTTCTTGTTCGGTGCTATTTGAAACCCATGTATGACCATATTCATTCAACATCAGTAAATATTTATTGTGGTCAGGATCAGGGTGGTTTAAATTGCTCACTTCTTAAAATACTTTGGTAAACAGAACCATCCATCCATGTTCTGCGCTGCTTATCCTACACAGGGTTGCAGGGAGCCTGGAGCCTATCCCAGGGGACTTGGAGCGCAAGATGGGGGAACGCCCTGGACGAGGTGCCAATCCATCTCGGGGCACAATCGCAAACCCATTCACACACTACTGACAATTTGGAAATACCAATCAGCCTACAATGCATGTCTTCGGACTGGGGGAGGAAGCTGGAGTACCTGGAGGAAACCCCTGAAGCACAGGGAGAACATGCAGAGAGGAGGCAGGAATCGAACCCCCAACCCAAGGTAAACATGCTAACCACTAAGCAACCATGCCCCCTGGGATACAGGACTAAGTATTTTTGTTATAAAACATCATAGGCAATGCAAAAATAACTGCAGGAGTGGTCACGGTTAGTCACACATTCTGGGGTTAAAAAGTCCTTGCCTTATACAAGTATAGAATAGAAACTGATTCTCATCAACACAGTTTTAAACACTTAGCATGACACTGCACTAAATAAATAAATAAACAAACAAACAAAAACAAACAAACACAACCCTGCCTTTGGGCCTCATTTGTTCACTGTAGAAATAAAAATGTACCCTTGAAGATAGAATGGTGGTCCTTGAGGTACATGATCCTAAATAAATGAATGTCAAAGTGCAAGATAGTACAAAACTTTGTTATAGAAAACAAAATGCAGCAAACCTTCAGAGACGAAGAAGCTCGCTGTGTAGAAGGAGGCTCTAATGGCTGAGATGGAATGGATCATGCCTGGCTTGTCTATCCACTCGAATGGGCTTTTCTCAGGGTGCCACTGAACGGCATAGAACGGGTATCGGTAAGCTGCAATAAAATTAGCATGGTTAAATATGGAGCATGGACATCGATCACAAAAGACACAGGATCTGTGTCCTTCCATTATGGAGGAACCACTGCTTCTTGAAACAATTTTATTTATTTATTTATTTATTTAACAAAACTGATGTGTGAAAAGGTACAGTTATTTTATTGCTTTAGTATCGTGCAAAAACTTGTGCTCATTTAGAAAGGTCAAATAATGTAACACTAGTAATCCAAAGAGCTGGGTGTGCACTACTTAGATAGACATGTCTGAATCCATCACCTCTCAACTTTCTCGATGCACAATTCTCAATCAGTATGGCTTTATTTTAAAATAAGCTAATTAATAACTAGTTCAGTGTGGGGAGCAAAACTGATACCAGATACTTCCAAAGATGTGATTTAAAAAACAAAAAAACCGTAAATAGCATTTTAATCTACTACACACCATACAAGATTATGTACACTGGTGCTTTAAAGTTTATGAACCCTTTAGAAATTTCTATGTATATCTTCATAAATATGACCTAAAGCATCTTCGGATTTTCAGACACAAGTCTGAAAAGCGCACACAAATTTTTTTAAACCAAGAAAAAAAAAAATTCCTAAAACATGCAAATGTATATGAATAATTTTTATTCTTCATATACATTTGCATGTAGGTCACCCATGTCAAGAGTACCGTCCTGTAACCAGATTCCATCAGGCATCCTTACCTTCCATGGTAGAAATGAACTCCTTCCTGCCGTCTGTATTGGTGGTCAGGACTTTATAGAAGCGCTTGAGTTTGGCGTTGCGGGTGAAATTCTGTCGACGTAAAGCACATTTCAAGTGTCAGAGATTATATGTCCATTTTACAAGCTTGAGTGTAATCGTATCAAAATGCAATCTCAGTGCTACCTGTAGAGACATGCTCCAGCTGTGGAAGTTGGATGTAATGTTCTCAGAAGAAAGCGAGTGAAGGAGGTCCTTTGGGAAGCTTTTGAACAGCCTGCTGTTCTGCGCTCCTGGGCAGTAATACGTAAAAATAGCTACGTTTGCATTCCGCCTCATGTCATTTTAATAAACCAAGCTATAAAATTATAAAGAATAAGTGATGTTTGGATATATACTTGGATTGAAATTAAGAGATTTGAATGAGATTTCAATATAATGAAACAAAGTGGGTAATAATTCTTCTTCTTCTTACCAGTAGTAGATGAATCATAGTTATAAATCACCAGAGTTATGCAAGGAACTACATGCTTAAATGTAAAAAAAAAAAAAATTCTGTGATTGGACTTTCGGGTTTAAAGCAGAACGGACAAGAAGGACATTTGGAGAATGTTTTGCCAAGCCTGACATTATTTAAGACTTGTTCTGAACTTTCAGTTGTCTTGTGTTTTTAACATCAGCCGTTTCAGTTTCTGACTGAATTAACTCTACAAATTTGGGTAATCATCTCACAAGAACAATTAATGTAGCTGATAGAAATTTGCTACATTAAGTATCATTTAGTAGGAAGAGCTGTGACCTAAGAGCACCAACCTGGAGCAAAGATGAGAGGCAGGGCAACGGCTTTAGTGTTGGTTAATGTCAGCAGATTCTTGTTGCTGGTCAGAACACTCAGCTGTTGGAAGCCTTGACAAGTTCCCCATATTGGAAAATAATCAGAGGCATCATTGGCCTAATAAGAACACGAACAAAAGAAAAGAAAGATTGACATTTATAAGTGTATAGCTACAAAATGGTGAAAATCTGATTGACAATTGAAGGGTATTCCTCATTCAGCAAGGGAAGAGCTTAAGTTCAATTTGACCAACCCTAGTGAACTTTGGTAAACAATTAAACTCTGATTCTAATTAAACAATACATCCGTTTACCCAACATGTCTAGTTCAAAGATCAGATCAGATAATGCTGGAGAGATGACAATTACCTAAATCCAGCACTGCACTAATATTAACCAGCTAACCAGTTAACTTGGCTCATGTTAATATTGTACAATGTATAGGTAGCTTGCAAGCTTAGCTAATGTTACTAAACTATCTGCAATTATAACCGGCAGGATATTGGACTAAACGTCACATATTATGAAGTTTGCGATTAGCTTATCAAATTCCACTTAAGCTCCATCCTTGATGTGCAGCTTCTGATAATGTACTGGACCTTGATTGCTAGTTCATAGAAAATCTTGGCCACTCTACTAAACTGGGACTTCTGAAGATCCACATCTCCACCTGGCAGCAACAACCTACATTATGAAGAACACAAAATGTTTTCTGCTTCTTATTGGATACAAAATACTGCCTGCGAGCCATATATAAATCTATACAAGTAAACACCAACCCATTTATTGAGTAGAAAATTTTGCTATATTCCTCTTCTGTCTCATTTATCCTGAGGAAAGAACATGAGAAAACAAGGGTGAAAACATTAATCAGATACAATACATCTACAATGTCAAACATTCAGTCACTGATATTGAAGCCTACCTTATGGGCACAACCCTGGCACCAGCCGACTCCAAATACTTCACATAGGAAGCAGCTATATAGGAGGATCCTTTGGCTTGATGGTCACTTTCCAAGTTCTCTTGGGCTAAAACACCTAAGAAATAAAAAGGACAAACAGTCAAACGAAAATCTCAGACAGCAATGTGTAGGGGCGGTGTACCGTCTCCCTCAAAAGTCTTGGAACGCCAAGGTCAATTGTTTTGTTTTTGTTATACACTGGAGACAGTTGGGTTTGAGATCAAAAGATGAATGAGACAATAGATCAGAATTTTAGCTATTATTTCCTGATATTTACATCTAGTTATTTACACCTTTGGTTTCAAACCTACCCCCCCAATTTCTCTGTGAGCAAAAGTATAGACTTAGAGTAACAGATTTACTTTAATTTACTTCAAGTCTAACACATTTAATACTGTATTTGGTTGCATATCCGTTGCTTGCAATAACTACATCAAGCCGGCAAACATGACATCACCAAACTGTTGCATTTTTCCTTTGTGATGGTTTTCCAGGCTTTTCCCACAGCTTCTTTCAGTTGTTTGTTTTGGGGGTTTCTCCCATCAGTCTCCTTTAGGAGGTGAAGTATATGCTCAATTCTGTTAAGGTCTGCTGATTGACTAAAACCTTCAACTTTTTTTCCCCAACTGAAGTCCTTCATTGAGTAGGTAGAGTGTTTTTAGATCATTGTCTTGATGCATGATAAAGTTCCTCCCAATTAATTTGGATGCATTTTTCTGTAAATTGGCAGACAGGTTGTTTCTGTGGACTTCTGAAATCTGCTGCTACCATCATGAGGTACATCATCAGTAAAGATTAGGAAGTCCATTCCAGAAGAAGCCACGCAAGGCCAAGCCATGACACGAATCCATTCTTTCTCCACACTTTGACCTTTCATCATTTTGGTAAAGGTTCATCTTGGTTCCAAACGTTTGTGGCTCATCTCTAATTTTGGAGTGAATTCCAGTCTGGCCTTGTGATATCTTCACCTCTGCCCTATGAAGGTTGTTGGCGATATCACTAATTTTAGTATTTGGGTTTTTTCTTCACAGCCCTCACAATGTTTGTCATCTGTTTTCCTTGGTTGACCTGTTCAATGTCTCGTTCTTAGTACAACAATGGTTTATTTAGAATTCCAGGACAATCCAAATGGTTGTACTGGCTACCTCTTCTCACTTACAGTGTACCACAATTGTTCTACAAAGGGTAAACAAACAAAATCTCCTCAGACGATTCCAGAACATTCCTGAGTATCAATTGGCAATACTGATTCACTGAATCGTGGAAGGAAAAAAAGGGTTTTAGTCGCTCCTCAACGGTAACATCAAAATATTACATGGACTGTTGAAGTGGAATTACCATGAGGTATATTAGTATGAAAAGGACATAGCCTTGTTTTTTATGAGATGGTTTTATTTTATTTAGTTCGTGTCTGCATGGGAATCGATTCACTTAACCGATTCAAATCGATTCATGGTAGAAAGGATGATTATAAAAATGAACCGGTTCGCTAGTGAATTGTCCATCGCTGCTATTATCAGTATAGGGCATGAGAAAACTGTGTTAACAGCAATGACACAAATACACACAGAATAACAGCGCCTTACCGATCACGGGTCTGTAATTGAAATAAACGCCGCATGATGCTGGCGCTGGGAATCCGCACGCCCATGCGGCGAGCACCACACAAACCACAGCCGGACGACACATTCACCTCAGGAGGAAGAATCCAGAAGAATACTTCAAATGGAAAAAGCTCTTACAGTAAAAATAAATAAATAAATAAATAATAAATAATAACCGAAGGATGCTTCTGCAATAGCCCTGTCGGAAGTGGTGCACTGGGATCTCGGGATGAGGCGCGCTTACCTTACACGCGTAAGATGCTGGGCGCCAAGGGTTGCCAGATTGGTTTCCTGTGCTCCCTTAAAGCGCAAATAGGCTTTCATACAATTATATAGCGTCATGGGAGTGTCTAAGGGGGTGGGAACATGGAGTGGAATCACTAATTTGATTGGACAGCTTGGGTAGCCCGTGCCATGACCATGCAACTCAATGCAAGTCCAAATGGTAATTAAAGTTTCCTGAAGCATTTTTATGGAAAGATATTTCTGAAGAAAAATGTTTCCACTATAAGTCTCTGCAGGTCTATCTGGGTCCATGAAACAGTCTGGACTCGCAGGCAGCATGGCGGATCATGGATCGTGTGCGCTCTACTGTCTTCACTCCCATTGATAAAGACGTTCCATACAGGTGTATCATAAATATAAAACTCTACAGCATGAATGAAGAGATTCTCATCCACATGACACATCCATATCACTAAACCTGTAACTGCAATTAGTTATACATTTACAGCATAAGAATATTATTGAAATTATTCATGTTCAATAATTTTATACTTTCTAACATTCCATACTACAGTTGTTTGGCAGGTCTACACTGGTTGTCATAGTAACAACACCATCTTCAATATACATTGAACATTTATTTCTGATCACCGTCTTTTTGATAGAATTTGTTTTTTCATTCCATCTTTGTTATGCTAATATTCAGCTGCTTAAATGTGTTTTAACACTTGGGGAATTCTTGCTAGGACAGCGTGTCATTTGTGAACGTGTTGTGCTCATCATATAAACAGGTCCTTTCTGTCCATAGACTACTAGTCACATACCTTTTATATTTATCTTTCTGTCTCTCATCCTTTGTTTTCTTTTTGCAATACTGAGCCCCTGATGGCTTTGACCTTTTCATGATGGAAGACCAGTCAAGCCAGGATGCTCACCGCCGTGTACATCTCTATCTCTCTTCCTAACAGTACGCCCACTATCACCAGGGGTAGCAGATAACTAACTGCATGCATTTATAAAGAGTTACCTGATTAAAAATAGAAAAAAATTAAATAATTGACAAATTAATAAATAATAATAATAATAATAATAATAATAATAATAATAATAATAATAATAAATACAGCAATGGCAGATTCCTCCTCGATATTGTGGACCATTTCAAAATTGACCTGGTAGATAAATGTATCCCACAGATGCAACATTTCAACGCATTTGGATCAATGGCAGATATGAAGTTTATTTTGGTAGTTTTCCACAAATTAATATTGTGGGGAAAAATCAGGAGTCTGGGAGAGTTTTGGAGAATTACTTTGTGCTGATACAACACCAGGTTACTTTAACAATATTTTGAATTTATTCCTGCTGCTATAACTTTAATTTGATTTACTCTGTGCTGCTATAAAATTAATCTGAATGAAGTGGACTTTGGCTGGATTCACTAGGCCAGTGGTTTTCAAAGTGGGGGCCGCCAGGGGGCGCCCGGGGGGTCTCAACAATTTGGTGTAAAAAATAAATAAATACATGATGTTCTCTTTCTCACTCTCCAGATTTTAATGCCATTTGGGGGGCCTTGCCCTGGGAAAGTTTGGGAACCCCTGCACTAGGCGACATTAGGTGCATCTACTCCATCACTTGCTTCTCATTTGCATAATGGTAAAATCTGCTCTATTCTTGTACTACCTGGCTCCTCCCACTCTGCTCTGTCATGTTGGGTCACAATATTGTAAACCTTCAGATCTCCTAGAAAATGAACTACTTCTGGCTACTTTAGAGCATAGTGTTGATTTGAACGCAGGGTGAAAACGAGGCCAATCAAGGCAATTACATGCATCTAATTTTCTCCGTCCAATCCAAGAGGCCATTTGGTGTAAACTTTCCTAATCTGGCAACAATCATCACAATAAAGATGCTCGTGCATAGGTGGGAGATTAGGTTAAAGACCACGGGTTTAAGGGTCTAAAGGGTGTAATAGAAAGTGCTTTATTAGGCGCAGGTGTATTTAATCCTACATCTCAAACGAGGATATGGCACCTGTTGTAGAAGCACAGGTTTGTCTCGATATGTATTATATTATTTAGTATATTTATTTATATAGCATTGTAAACATTGTTGGTTTGAAGGGCAACATAGCCTAGAGTTTGCAACTACAAACAATGTGTAAATAATGTAAAAGTAGGCTGTAGCCACAATAACATGCATTACTGCTTTAAAAAAAGAAAAACACAACAACAATATTAATGAATATTGTGAAAAAGCGGTGTGATATTGTGTTACTGGAGAGAATCTAAACCTATTAGTTGACTATATTGAATTTGCATGATCACGCGGACATCTCGCGGGTTTTGAATGCGCCTAAAGAACACACGCTGCATTCTGGGTACTGGCGCTTAAAAAATGGCGGACGACGTAGAACAGGTTTGTGTATATATGTATATATTTATATTTTATACTTTATTAATCTGCAGTTGCTTGTAAGTTAATTGAGATACTTTGCCGGTTGTTAATTTATTTGTATATTTTTCCAGACAGAAAACAGTGACGGTTGTATGGTGTAGTTCATATTAGTAAGCGTTAGCGGGCTAGGCTAAAATGGGCTGTAGACCCGCCATTGTTCTCTTCCCACCCGTACTCCGACAAGTCCCGCCTTCTTGTTCAGGATTGGCTAGCACTCTCGCTGGTTGGCTAGGTTTTGTTGTTATGTCGCAACTATAAGTCCTCCGATTTGACCTTTTTTTAAGCTTATCACCGCGCAGGAGGCGGAGTTATTGGAATACTGGTGGGGAAAAATATTTTTAGCCAAGTTGTTAGCTACATGCTTCATTGAGCCATGCCGAAAGTTCGGATATACGTTATGCTCGGCTGTATCTTTTAAGGCTAATATAATTGCCATTCATGTTAAATCTTAGATATAAGGATAAATATATTTGCTAAAACGACACACTACATAGGATGTAAAATATTGTTTAAAATGTTGTGCAGGGAAGTTGCATGCAAAAGTTTGCACACCCTTAATCTAAACCAGTAAGGCTGTTGGGTTTCATAGGTATTCTTTCATTATCTCAGTTAGGAATAATGGTCAAATAGGCTATGAGAAGATATTAATATTGGGAACCCCAACCCCAATTGGTTCAAACTTGACTCTTTTTAATGTCCTGTTAATATTGTCTAATAACTCGTTATAACCACACTTTGCCTTAATAACTGCCCCAACCTCTTTTATACCGCCTGAACAGCTTTTGATCCTCTCTGTTGTAGTATTTCACTTTGCACCAGATTCTTCTGATTTCTCTGTTCTAATTCTGACAGTTTGCTTGACAACTCTTTGCCTGTTCTCCTTGATACACCGATCAGCCATAACAACATTAAAACCACCTGCCTAATGTTGTGTAGACCCCGATTGTGCTGACCCACTCGTGACTCCTCGAGGCATGGACTCCGCAAGACCTCTGAAGGTGTGCTGTGATTTCTGGCACCAACATATTAGCAGAAGATTCTTTACGTCCTGTAAGTCGCGAGGTCGGGCCTCCATGGATCAGACTTGTTTGTCCAGCACGTCCCACAGATGCTTTATTGGATTGAGAAATTTGAGGAATTTGGTGGCCGAGTCAACACCTTGAACTCTTTGTCATGTTCCTAAAACCGTTCCTAAACAGTTTATGCAGTGTGGCAGGACGCATTATCCTGGTGAAAGAGGTCGCTGCCATTAGGGAATACCGCTATGAAGGCTGTACCTGGTAATGTCCACATGAATGCCAGGACCCCTGTCGCTGGTTCACTGCTTGATGTTCCATGGTCCACTTCGGTAGGTCCTAACCACTGCATAGCAGGATCTCTCCACAAGATCTGCCGTTTTGGAGATGCTCTGACCCAGTTGTCTATTGGTCACAATCTGGTCCTTGTCAAAGTCGCTCAGATCCTTATGCTTGCCCGTTTTTCCATTTCAGACGGATCAACTTCGAGAACCGATTGTTCACTTGCTACCCAGTATATCTCACCCCTTAACAGGCGCCACTGTATTGAAATGGTCAATGTTATTCACTTCACCTTAGATATTCACTTCTGGAGACTGAGAGCACCTTTACATCTATTAGTCCATTTCCTGACTGTGAATCAGAGCAAAATTGATCAATTTGCTTTGGTTTTACATGACGCACATTTAAAATGGAAAAACAAAACTGAGACCTGATGTACTCGTTTTACCAAGTGCATGCATAACAAACGTCACTTGAGCACAGAGACGACAGTAAATAAACGAATAGGTAAGTGTATTTAAAAACTACTGTGAAACACATTGAATCCAGCTATTCTCTTTTTGTTGGTCTTTTGCTTTTATTCTGGACTGTTGTTGCACAAGATCTCAACTTTTTTTTGCGTGTGTGTGTAAATAACATGAGGGGGTAAATTATCCTTGTTTTACACACAGAGATCATGAGGCTTATACATTTTTTAACTCAGTTATATATGGACAATAGGGAAATACTCAACAGATGCAACAAAATTACTGACTTGTGATTTTTGTCTGAATTTCTGTTTCAGCAACCGACCACAAACACAGTCGAGGAACCGCTGGATCTCATCCGGTTGAGTCTGGACGAGCGAATTTACGTGAAGATGCGGAACGACAGGGAGCTTCGTGGAAGACTACACGTAAGATTGAGAAAATGCCTCATCAGAGTTTTGTATTAAACATTTAGCAGTTTTCTACCATAGACTGGTGAGATGCTCTGTGAATTGGGAGTATTTATTTACTCGAGCACTTTATTGTACAGTGTTATCGTGAGCCAGTCTGTTAAAAAGACCCGTTTAGCCTATCTCGAAGGTCCAAGACGATTAAAAAGCATCATAATTAACCCGCAAAGATGTCATGTTTTAAACAAAATCAAAAGATTTATTGTTGGAGAAAGCAATCGTATAATTGTGTTCACTAGACAAGAGTTCCGTTGAAGACAAACTTGTTGCGTTGACGGGAATGTTTTTGTAGTTTAGTGTTATTTATTTATTTTTATACACTCCATACTGTTGTAAACCGTGATAAATGGTTTGCCAACTAATACAAAATTCTAGAAAATGGTTATGTGATGAAATTAATGTTCAGAAGTGGAAAATAAATAACTAATGGGAAAACCTCAACCTGCAAAACATATTTAACAGGAAAGTGTTTCAAGCTTTCATCACTTGAGGTACTAACTGTCAGTGTAGGGGAAGACCACTCGCTGGTCCAACAACGGTGTCCAATGGCGTGGCAGGAGACTTCTTGCGTGTTACTGTCTTTCCTTTCTGTAGTATATCAACATTTTAAATCTGATCCTCTTTTTATGTTATTGACATTTGATTATCCTATTTAGCAATTTAGTTAGATTGTACTTTTTCGTTCGGATTCCAGGTCTCTCAGAGTCTTGCGCCGGCCATGTACATGGATCTCACGGTCACAAACTCGCCAGTCTTGGTCATTAGACAGAGGTAATCGACTGGCTAATACTATTTAGATGGCTGCCGAAGCTTGCCCTTTTTCTAAAAAGTACTTTCTGTACACACTTAATTAGAATAACATTGTTTAGTCAGAGGTCATGACCACTACTATCAGACAAGTTGACCAGTTTTACTTCTCTATAATAGCAGCTTTGTATAATCATGCCATGGCTTAACATGTACACTTAACTAGAATAATATTACGATAATCAGAGGTTAAGGCTCACCCTATTTAGATTGGTCAATCGACACTATTATGTTCTAAATGGAAATTCCTTTTAGCGTTTTCAGTCTACACACAACTAAAGCTAAGTTGTTAGCCTGGACTCTAAATCTCTCAGTCGGTCTGCCCCAGTGCTCCCTCTAAACCTGGATTTTGTCCGGTACTAACCTGGTCGAAGATTTGTGGTAACAAGGACTTAACGTAATCTACTAGAGCAGAGGTGCCCAAACTTTTTCCTGTGAAGGGCCACAAATCAAACTTGATTGAGGGCCGTGGGCCGAAAGTAAATGTTGCATTATACTAAACCTTATTGTATTAACATTAAAGTTGCCATGGTCCTCATTTATGATTTCAAAATATTTACAAATATTTGAATAAATAGGAAACATTAGTCTGTAATCTGCTTAACTAATGCAGTTTTATTTTCAGAGTTTATAGTTCAATGAAACTTATAGTATAATGAAAACATAAACAATCCCATTTATAGTACAATATGTTCAATGCCTAATACAACCATATTCCTTCAATCTTAGTGACCTCTAATGATGGACATGAAGCTGGTCGTTATTTTTCAAAAGTTTTTCCAAATTGGGCTGCACCTGATATTATGTAGTCAGGATATTATGTAGGTGAGAGTCAGTTAGTTTGCTTCTCAGTTTACACTTGTTCAAGTTCATCAGACTGAAAGTCTGTTCACAGAGGTATGTACTGCCAAACAGAGACAGCATCACTTGTGCCTGTTTGCAGATCTTTGGGTACCTGTTTGCTGGGACACATTTGTAGAAGTCTGTCAAGGGAAGAGAGCTGAACTTGTGTTTGTGTTCTGAATCACACTGAAGCTCAATTAGTTCCATCTGAAGATCATCATTGACTGTGTCCACACTGATGGTGAAGGGTTGAGCAAACAATACAAAGTTGTGTCTGAAGTCCTTAAAGCGACCGTCAAACACCTGGATAAGGTTGCTGAGAACAGCATCATACTCTGGTACCTTCCCTTTCATCATGTCTGCCTCCCTAAGACAGGGAAAATGGGCAAAATTTCCTGGATGTGGGGATGAGAGGGGGGAAAAATGTGAGACTGGGAGTGAAAGAGAAAAGCATGAATGTAAAAAAAAACAGAGGGAGGCAAATAGAATAAATAACTGACAAAACAAGGAAATTAATCCATGATAATTTAAGAGAACTTTGAGACAAATATTGTCAGCTTGATTAACAAAAAAACCCCAAAGCTGACACCACTGGTTATAAATGCAAATTAAATACAGTATTAAAAATAATAACTGCACATAAAACTTTTGTCAATATTATAATTGTGAATGTTACCTGCTGAGAGATGTCCTGAGCAGCAGTAGTTTTTGTTTGAAGGCTCTGACATGATCAAAAAGCTGGGTGATAATCTGGTCTTTTCCCTGGAGCTGAACATTTAAAACATTGAGCAGCTCTGTGATGTCCACCAGGAAAGCCAGGTCAGAAAGCCATTTCTTATCTATGGGCACTTGAATACTAACAATCTTGCTTTCCTGAAAAGCTCTGATCTCATCACACTGAACAAAAAATCTCCTGAGAACTTTTCCTCGGCTCAGCCATCTAACCTCCTGGTGGTACGACAGTACCTTGAACTGCTGGTGAGGGTGCACCTTGGAGCATATATAATTCACAATTTTGATGACGTCCCGCATCACATCCACAAACCCAATGGATTTGGTACATAGCTGTTCTTGATGTAAAATACAGTGGTACTTTACTAATTTCCCTCCATATTCACTGACTTTGAGACACCAACGTAGCAAGGCCAGATTTCCTCCCTACCATCGCCGGGGCTCCATCGGTTGTAATGCCAGCCATATTCTCCCACTTTAATTCTTTTTTAACACTCTCAACAGCAAAAAAATTAAAAAGGTCCTCTCCTTTAGTAGTACCAGAAAGAGTCTCAATGCCAGCCAGCTCTTGTGTTACTTACAAATTTTAATTTACTCCACCCAGAAATACCAACAGCTGTGTGGAATCAGATATATCGGTGCTCTTGTCACAAGCTATTGAAAAGGCAGTTGCTTTTGCCTTGATTTGCTTGCTGAGGTCTTGGGCCATGTCCTCTATGCGTTGGGTAACAGTATTCCTTGACAAGCTGATTTGCGAGAACCTGCATATCTGAGAAGGGCACACTGTTTCTGCAGCCACTGCAAGGCACTCTGACGAACTCTCCAGTAGCGAAGGCTCTTCCACTTTAACAATTAGTGTGGAAATCTGATAGCTGGTCCATGTGGCACTTTCTTGAGCTGATGAAGGACGTAGCAGCGCGCTCAGCTCAGATCAAAGTTTAGCAAGCAGCTCGTTAGCCTTCTGTTTCCGGGCCTCGCCAGCTTTACTTTGAGAAAGCTGAAGAATGTTTTTTCATAACGTAGATGGATGTTGTACTCTTTCAAATCAGCAACTGACTGTTTGCAAATTAGACACACTGCCTTTGAATTGATTTCAATAAATAAAAAATCATCTTGCCAAACCTTTTTAAATTTCCTCTTGTCTGTGTGCCACTGCCTGGATCTCTCCATTATTACCTGTTTGTTGACTATCGCAAAGCATGCTGGCCTGGAAGTACACATGCACGTTAAATAAAAGTCAAATTCACTTATATTCTCTACATTTAATTTTAATTTACTTTTTTTTTTTTTTGTAGCCCAAAAATAAATGTAAAAATGTTAAATTAGAAATGAAGATCCGCGTCAATGACATTCCCCCCCAAGCCTCCCCCTACTCACATATGGCATGGCGGGCCAAATCAAGAGTCCCCACAGGCCAACTTTGGCCCGCGGGCCCTAGTGGGCATCTCTGTACTAAAGACAATAACTTCAGGGTAGATCGGAGTAAATTCAAACATAATTTATTAACCAGATAATTTCAATAATAATTCTTAATCCAATTCAAAAGACAACAAGCTGTAATCCAATCATATATAGACATCATATACAAGAGAATTAGGTATGTTTACCTGGCACTGAAACTACACACAACAGTTGTTCGCTGAATCTTTTGCCAGCTCTCTTTAAATACCCAGATACTCTGTAGGTCTGCCAAATGGTGCTTGTGACTTTATAGTGGGAATTTGGGTGTACTATTCAAGGGGTCAGTTGGCTTTTGTGGTTGAATGGGACTTCAATATCTATGGAAGGATGTACCTTATTTACATACAGGAGGTTATTTGTGTGTGGGACCCAGGGAGGGTATGCCTTCAACGACCTGCAATATTTTTATTTAGATTTCTAGGTCTTAATAGTGATTTGAACTGCTGCTGAGGGAATGATACCATTTTTCCAGATGCATTGAGACCTTTTGAATGATACTAAACATGTATTGTCAATTTCTTATTCACATTAAGCATACTATTTAAAGCAAATAGACCTTGGGTGAGTTCAAGGTGAGCGAGAAAGGCAATGAAGAAGAAAAATAGTGAGTTGTGATCCTCCAGTCTCCACTCAGTGTGACGGATGAAGATGCTAATTCTGTGGGAGAGTTTTCAAATATTAATGTTCGTAAGAGTCCTTTGTCCTCGGGGATAAAGCAGTTCTCTCCAGGTTCAGAAATCTTGGCACCAGCCTTGCATCAGATGAGTTAGATTTTTATTAGGTGATTGTCAGAAGTTTTAGTAGGGAGAGTATAAGCTCACATTTTGTAAATCTGCTTTAGGCTTATGACCAACATCTGAACATGATCCTTGGGGATGTGGAGGAGACGGTCACAACAGTGGAGATTGACGAGGAAACGTATGAAGAAATTTACAAGGTGAGCAGTATGTACATTGTAAGATGTTTGCTTGTAATGAGCGTTCAGGGATGTAGGGATGTGTTCTACTACACATCCCAAAACAAGTACCATTAAGGTTTGGAAATACGACTGAAACTGACAAAAGCATGTACGTTACCGGTCAAAAGTTTGGAGACGCGGACTGAAATGTCTCATGATCTTAAAAAATCTTTTGATCTGAGGGTATATGATTGAAATGTTTAAATCGGTGTTGTAGACAAAAATATAATCGTGCCAACATTCATTTCTTTCATTAGAAAACTAACATTTTATTTACAAATAATATTTTTTTTAAACGGACAACTCGGTGTGAAATATGCCGATAAGTGTCCAGCGTAGGTGTGAACTCCTGTTTGCATCTCGGGGGGAATTCCTCAAGAAATCGGGTGAGAGAACGCCAAGAATACATTTCTGGAAATTCTAGGCAAAAAGGTGTCTACTTTGACGATGCTAAAATACAAAATTTATTTTGGATTTTTGATCATGACATAAATCCCGCAGTTCCAGTTGTGTTACTCCAGAGTTTTGATTACTTTTTTTTTTTTTTTTTTTTTTAATTATTATTCTAAAATGTGGGGAAATAAATAATTAAAGAATGAGTGTCTAAACTTTTGACCGGTAGTGTAATAATAGTGAAAGGGACTACATCGTAATTTTCAGCTCCTCAAGTGCATTAATTTTAATGTTAAGGAACTTTTATTCCAAATACCATTAGTTGCTGTCATAGGTGTAAGTTGTGCTTCAGCTGTGTCCCCACCACTTTTTGTAAGTGTTTTGTTTCATGATGGTATTTTATTATAAAGGATCAGTTTAGACATTTTTGCTGACAGAGCAAAAATAAACATTTCGCCATATTATGTCAGAAATGTACTCGCATGCTTGGAGTAATGGAATACATGTAACAGCGTTATGTAATCGGGATACAAAAAAAAACTGGTAACTGTGTAATCCGTTACAGTTGAGCTTTGTTTTTTTTTTTTTTAATTTAAAACCAAAGAAATGAACCTTTTAAGATAAGACAATATAGACAGCTGCTTGATTTATGGTTCTAGTTCTCTCTTGCCAGTCGTGACTCACATGAGCAACCTCCTGGTGAATTTTGTGTAGAAATGACCATACATTGTTCTCTGAAATGCTTTTGTGATGGACATTTGATCTTTTATTTATTTATTTTATTAAAACAAATCATAACATTAAGCTATAAATAAGTGTTTTAGATCATGTTGCTTTTCTCCTGGCTTTATTTACATATGTGGCCTTAAAGTAATCCAAAAATAATCAATTCCGTTACTTTTCATATTGTGATGCTTGGATAACGTTACTGATTACATTGTTTTTAATGAAGTTATTTGTAACTTTAACGGGATACACTTTTCAAGTAACCCTCCCAACTCTGTGTACTCGATTACTTGCTATTAATTGCTTGTTTGTAGAACTGTTTTATATAAAAGCACGATCAGTCATGCTGTTGTACTGAATATTTCATAACCCAATTACTCTCATTCGAGCATTTTGATGGTTCATGAGATTCCTGACAAACAAATAAGCGGATACTGTTTCTATCTAAAATCAAAACCTTGCACTTGTATACCAATTCAACATTATCTCTCTCGCATATCCATAGACTTGTTAGCTACCCTTCTTAGGTTATTACAGACTAAATATGGGAGCGCATGTTCATAAATCATTGGTCATGACCCTTATCTTATTGAGAAACTTCAGAATTCAGTTGAAGTTAAACTCTCCTGTTTAATTTCTGCAGTCGACGAAGAGGAACATTCCTATGCTGTTTGTCCGTGGAGATGGAGTCGTGCTAGTTGCTCCGCCGCTGAGAGTCGGTTAAGCTCTGAATGAAAGACAATTTTGACTGTAAATTGTTAGGAATATTGGATTTGTTTTGTTTTTTTGTGTAAACACAGATCTGTAAAGGTTTTTGTATCTTTAGTTGAAAGATGTCACAGAAGTTAATGTGTTACCTGGTTGGTAGATTGTATCCTTTAAAGCTATTATGGATGTTCCTCCATACATGCTTTATATTCACAATAAAATGTTGATTTCTTTCAGTAATTTTTGATGTACAGTGATCTTTTCTGTTTGAAAGCCTATCTGCTGTTTATTAGCCTGATATACTTTGGTAGTAAGTACAACCCCTGGCAAAAATTCACCACATTTGGAGAATTTATGGGAGGATGCTCATCCGGCCTTTTTTTACTTGGTTGCAAATAAACAAAGCACAGATATGACGAGCAACTTTTATTTAGTACTTGAACATTCCGTCTTCATGAAACATACCTCAAACAAATTGAGTTAAATTGTTTTAATTAATGGCATATTTTTTCCCAGAATAAGCAGAGGAAAAAAATATGGAATCATCAACAAAAATAAGTAAATAAAGCAGAATTAGTACTTTGTTGCTCCTATGCAGGCTTTTATGACTGCCTGAATTCTTTTCGGCATGGACTTCACTAATGAAAAACAACATCCTCCATCAAGCTGGGTCCAACTTTCTCGAATAGCGGTTGACGGATCAACTTCATAGGATGGAGCCTTGTCGTGGAGTCTTTTTTAAATTTCCACCATAAATTTTCACTTGGATTGAGATCCAGGCTGTTTGCAGGCCGGGTCATTGAGTTGGTCTGCCTTTCCTGAACAGAAGCTTAAACACTCTTTGCTCCGTGGAAAAATACATTATCATGATGAAATTGTCAACAATTTCCTATCAATGCAATGAAACAACTGTCCAAAATTTCAATGTACGTCTGTGCATTGACTGAGGTCTCCTCTGGTCCTTCATCTGACATGCAGCCCCGTATCATAAGTGGGGAAATTTGTCTGGAAAAAAGTCATCTTTATATGTTTCATTAGAACGGCACCAGACAAAAGTTCCAGCATCTCCTTGGCCAATGCAGATTTGTGATTGATCACTGTGTCACTTTCATCCAATCATCCACACTCCATGTTTGCTTCTCTTTAACCCACTGTAACCTTATTTTCTTCTGTTTAGGTGTTGGTGCTTTTCGTTTGGATTTTCTATTCATAAATCCCATTTCATTCAGACCATTTCGTACAGTTCTGTCACAAACATTGACTCCTGTTTCTTCCCATTTGTTTTGTTGAATGTCGTTTTTCTGACGTGACGTTTGCAGTCTTCCTTGTTCTGTTTTCCTTTTATAACCATCCCATTTTATTTATACTTGCACCAAATTTTTGACGCGGCTTTCTGGGAACAACCAACATATTTTAAAGCACTCCCTGTTGGATTTTTATATTCCTTTCCACTGTTTCAGTTGATGACTCTCTTGTTGGGGCCACGTTTCTTTTCAAAATGTTCATGTTTAAGATCTGTAAGCACTCTATTAACTGCAGACTAATTTGCATTTTTAGACTTGTGCAGGTATTTGTTTTAGAAATGTTAATTGTGAGATGATTCCATAATTTCCATAATACTTGATCTGGAAAAAAATATGCCATTTAATTTAAATAATTTCATTTGGCTATGTTTCACAAAATCATGTTCAGCTATTAGACAATAATTGTTTTGTGTCGTATCTGTGATTTGTTTATTTGCTACAAAGTAAAAAAGCAGAACAAAAAAATCCGGGTGAGGATCCTCGAACTGTGGCGATTCTATAATTTTCGCCAGGGGTTGTTGACTGGTAACTCCTGTGTATCGTGCATTAGTAATACATTTCAAAAGCTGATTGTTGCTTTATACTGCACTAGTGGCCAGAAGGTGGTGCCACCTCCACATCTGTTCAGTTGACTTCACCATTAAAGATCTTTGCTGTACCTTGCACCTCTTTGCTGATGTGTTCCAGAATTCTTAGTCCAGCATGTATTTTTCCTGTTCCTCTAGATGCTCTACTTGTTTGTTAATTAGCTGATGAGTGGAAAGCAGGAAAAACACAAACATGTACTGACACTAATTTATACCGGTGTTTAATAGACCTGTTCCTGGAAATCTATCTTCTCACAGGCTTGTTTTTGACAGTTCAAACTGTACTTGCTTAATAAAGGTGTGTTCAACTTCAATTAAATTAATGCCTTTAGCATCCAGTTTAGAGTTTCGAGTAAACATTTGTAGCTCTTTTCTCTGAACAGGGAAAACCGGTGAAATCCTTTGCTATGGTAATCAGACCTACGCTTTGAACGAAATGTTAGTATATTCCTTTAAGCAAGAAACTCAAGCTCATTTCCCTTCACAAAGTGTTTTGTGAGAGTGATGGTGTAGTTTATTCAACGAGTGTCCTTTTGGTTTTCCCACAGCCTATATATACATCTGGCTCTATTCTGCTTTTAACCAGATATAGATGAGATTCGGGAAGGATGGATGTGAGTTTGTCCCCGAGAGGACCTTCATGGAACCAGAAAATCTATAAATGGTATTTCTTAAGTATAAGAAAATGAAAGAAATCCCAGAGGTGGGTAGTTTCATATTAATTGAATAAATAGAAAATGTATTCGATCCATGACAAACTGTGTGAAATTGTAAATACAGACATAAGTCAGCTATAGCATTAAAACCACTGATGGGTGAAAAGAATAACATTGATTTGTCTCGGTACAATGGCACCTGTAAAGGGGTGGGATATATTAGCCAGAAGGTGAACAGTCCGTTCTTGAAGTTCATGTGTTGGAAGCAGGAAAAATGTTCAAGCATAAGGATCTGAGCGACAAAAGGCCAGATTGTGATGTCTAGACGACTCTGTCATTGCATCTCCAAAACTGTAGGTTGAGGGGTGTTCTCTGTATGCTGTGGTTCTATGCAGAACTGGCGGCAGGGTCATGGGTGCCCAAGGCTCATTGAAGTACATGGGGACTGATGGCTAGCTTGTCTGATCTGAGTGAGCTACTGAAGCACAAATTGCTGAAAAAGTTCATGCTGGCTATGATAGAAAGGTGTCGGAACACAGTGCATCACAGCTTGCCGTGTATGGGGCTGAATAGCCTCAGCCTGGGCAGAGTGCCCATGCTGACCCCTGTCCACTGTCGAAGGTGCCTACAATAGTCATATGAGCATCAGAACTGGACCATGGAGCAATGCAAGAAGGTGTCCTGGTCTGATGAATCAAGATTTCTTTTTGATGGCCATGTGCTGGGCAATGTCCTGGCATTCATGTGGATGTTGCTTTGACACGTACCACCTACCTATACGCTGTTGCTGACCAAGTACACCTCCTGGCTCCTACCTCCACCAACTCCAGCCTGATCATTGTGCCCCACTCCGAGAAGCCAGAAACCTGCATGCACCTGCTCAACACCCCTCACCTTCACTTTTACACATAAAATTTGAACAAACACAGTCTTTTACACCACCTCTGTCTGTCTGTGTCCTGCCTATCCTGGCCCTGAGAACTCACAAAGGGCAATAAATTCCAGATCATTTAAATGCATCAAATTCAACTGTATGAAAGTTAATAATGTGAAAAGAAAGTGGCTAGTTTGTTCTATAACTTCCTAAACTCATTAAAGATGTGGACCCCGCAAAATATTTCTAAACATGAACCAATCATTCTCTGTTGTATTTTATCCAGTTACATGTGTTTATGAAAATCATTTAGCTGAACGCAGCTATTCGGCCCGGAGACTAGATACAGGGTTAGAGACATTTTCATACTTTAACTGAGCTTTCATTTTATTTACCCTCTCTGCTCTGATGAGCGAACTGACAACATGCCTTGTTTAAAAATTTTTTTCTTATAAGCTGATGAAGTTAACAATGTTTATACAAATGGACAGAGAAGTATGCATTTACTCTCCACATCAAATTAAGAATCCATGGCACTAGTCCAGGCTAATGTGGTGTCAAAATCATAACCAAACTGTCTTTTTATATATATATATATATATATATATATATAGTCATAATTTAATAATTAATGGTTAAGCATTAAAATGAAACTGTTGTCAACATTCAGTCATGTTAGTTGCTTATCCAGACCTGTAAGAAAGGAATATTATGTAATTGAACCTTTTACGTTTTTTTTAGGTGAACACTGTTCTCCGTCATAAACCGTCATTACTACTTTCCCATTTGCATTCTTTATTCTGTAGTTGTGTAGTTGCAGTGTGTCTTGAGAACTTTTATACCGCCAATAGAAATATAGCTACACTAAATAGTGGACTATTCTCAGCACAGCAGTGTTTACAAACCCTATCAGTGGTGCTATATTTGTACCAGCATGGCACAATCCTAATGTTGGTGTTAGAATAGTTCACCACCCAAATAACATCCGGTCAGAGGTGGTCCTGTGGTGGTGGTTACGTTCAGTAAGCATATACCTACAAAGTGCAATATGTGAGATATACAGTATGTCCTATATACAGTTCTGCTCTTAAATGTACATACCCCTTGCAGAATCGGCAAAATGTTAATAATTGGAAAAAATATGAGGGATCATAAAATTGCATTTTGTTGTTTATTTAGTCCTGCCCTGATTAAGCTATTTCAAATAACAGATGTTTACATATGGTCTACAAGACACAATAATAACTGAATTTACACAAATGAACCAGTTCAAAAGTTTACACGCCCTTGATTCTTAACATCGTGTGTTGTTACCCGGATGATCGACTGTTTTTTTGTTCACGAGTCCCTTGTTTGCCCTGAGCAGTTAAACTGCCCACTGTTCTTCAGAAAACCCCCCTGCCCACTGTTCTTCAGCAAGATGCGTTCAAAAATAATGAAATTAAATGTTTCTATGTTTAAAAACAAATACTATAAAGAGCAATAAACAGTAGTAAATGAAACAATGTCAATATTTGGTATGATGACCCTTTACTTAATAAAATTAGTCAGGTACTACAAATATGGAATAAGAAATCCGTAAGGATGTGCAGGAGAAGTGCTGCACCAAAACATTTAAAGTGCTTTAAAGTGTAAAAACAAAAAACCAACAACAAAAAAAACAACTGCAAGGTCAATAAGGTCAAATTAAAATCTTAAAATCAAAGAATTGTCAGATATTATCTTATAATTCCAGCATTCCAATACTAAGACACTCTTACTGGAGCGAACATGAAAAACCTCTCAGAAACACACTGTTATGTCTCTCGAAATATTGCAGTAAAAAAAGTAAAATATTTCATTAAATAGCTCAGTTGAGTGCAGGTTAATAATGTATCCATATTAAGCATAATTTGGTGACTAAACTGGAAAGACCTTCATAGTTAAAAAAAAAAAACAAGAAAAAAGGTGTCTCATTCATATTCAGACTTCTTTAACGACTACCACTTTCCTCAAATGTGTTATTTCTGCAGCTGGATCCAAATACATGAATAATATCACCATACCACTATGGTGGTCAGTAAAATTGCATAATAATGTAAATGAATATTGTGAAATGAACCAAACAGACTTCAGTATTGGTTTGCATCAGGGCTGTGTTACACTTCTGTGGGCATGTTTCTGCAAGCACTTCAAGATATCATGGGATGATGTCTTCATACTTGCATACCACACTAAAGTTTACAGTGAATATAGACAGCAAAGAAAAGGAAAAATCAAAGCGAATAGAAAACAATATAGACATAACTTTGTTTTGTAAAGTGTTGGGGGAAAAACCTTGCCTGATCAATTATAAACCAAGTCATTTCTCACAGAAAACATTCCTGAACCATTTTCATGCATCCACAGTATATCCAGCAGTATCAGTATCTTGTATCGAAGCACTTCAGTGTAACTAGTGTTTTAAATCCATACACGAGCACATCTCCATCCTGTAGAAGACATTAACTGTAATGAGATGTCTTGAAAACCCCTGGAAGAAAGGTAAACCTTTCCGGAGACACAACTGGACACACCACAACACCGTAGAAACTCACGGCACACCGTTAGCTTGTGAAGGGCCACATGCGAGAACATAAAAAGCATCCCAGCATGCAATGCTTACCCATAAACCATGACTCTGTGTAAATACATAAGTGTAAACCGGGCCTCATGCCTAAATCTGAATACAGGGCTAAAATGACTTTCGGTACTGAAAATTTTCAATTTAATGCTGATTATGTCATAGCTGATAAATGTAAATTCACTTTGTACCATCATTTTGTAGCTGAAGGATATGAATAAGGTCGTTCCCCACCTTCAGGGATGACTCACTATATTAAGACTACATCATTAAGACAAGCCAGCATTCATTACATGGCGCTGTTTCACTTTAATTGTTTATTAACATAGATACAAGTTCAACCAGAAGTTGCCAGGCGTGTGCAAATATTTGTCCTAAACACATGTTGCACTGATTTTATGGCCGTTTCTCATTTTAGCCAGGAATTCTTGTGTTTTGTGTTTCATTTATGCAAGACAGACGGATTCCATTGCAAACCGAATCCTAACTTTCTTTAAAAAAAAAAAAAAAAAAAAAAAAAAAGCCTAAGGGAAATGTCAGTTATCAGTAAACATCCACACACATAACAAGTGATGGTAATTACAGGGGACGATAAATCTTAGTGCAGCTAATTTCCCTTCAGCAATTTATAATATTTTCAACTGTAAACACTAGTCATTCATATTAAGTGGTGAATAATTTTACTGGTTATATGCATCTAATAATGTGATTCACATGAAATGTAGGAATGCAACAAATATACTGTATACTTGCTCATGATAAAGACAGTAGTTACTCTATAATTTTCTGTGTATGTCTTAGAGTTGCAAAAATGAAATGTACATTTAGAGCATCGGCGGCACGGTGGCTTAGTGCTTTGCATGTTTGCCTCACACATCCAGTGTTGGGGGTTCGAATCCCACCTCCGCACTGTGGTCACAGAGCTTGTATGTTCTCCACATGCTTTGGGGTTTTCCTCTGTGTACTACAGTTTCCTCCCCCAGTCCAAATGATATGCCTTGTAGGCTGATTGGCATTTCCAAATTGTCTGTAGTTTGTGAATGTGTGCGATTGTGATGGGTTGGCACCCCGCCCAGAGTGTCCCCCAGCTTGTACCCCAAGTTCCCTGGGATAGGATACAGGCTCCTCTATGACCCTGTGTAGGATAAGTGGTATGGATGGATTTAAGGCATTTGGCAGATGCGCTTATTCTGATCGACTTACATTTATCTCATTAAATAAAAAATTGGCCAACTTTATATATTCATCAAGAGCTGCAAATATCACCTATTTAACCAAACTGATTACATGCACAGTCCTTTCATTTCATTCATCTTCAGTAACCACTTTATCCTGGGTTTTACATTTAAATTTTTTTTACATTTATGGCATTTTTGGCATACGCCCTTATCCAGAGCGACTTACATGTATCTCATTTAGATGACTGAGCAATTGAGGGTTAAGGGCCTTGCCCAAGGACCTACAGTGGTGGCTTGGCAGTGCTGGGGCTTGAACTCATGACCAGTAACCCAGTACTGATCAGTAACCCAGGGCCTTTAACCACTGAGACACCACTGCCCCATTAACAACTTACAGGTAAATTGTTACACCCGTTTGTTTAAGGTAATATATAAGGAATAAAACATGATGGAGCATGGCGTACAATAACGGGGTGGTTCAATGGCATTACTGTCCCGAAGCTGATTATTTTCCAATAAGAACACATCCCAAAGTGTTTTATTCTTTTTATACCAAAGCAAATTGTCGACTCTATCAAATGTTCTTTAGGTTTAATGTTGTGTGAATGTCCACTAAACAGTTTAGTTCCTATATTGTTCCTATAATATATGTTCTTGCAGTAACTCCCTCGTTCATTCCCCAAAAATATCCACAACTTGTCATGTTATAGAGAAACCTCAAAGTACAAAGTCCTCAGTCCTGAAGATTTTTCCATGTCAGGAAACTTATAGGAACAGCTTTATCAAACTGCCTACACTGAAGTCTCCTTCAGAAATGCTACATTTCTTCACAGAAAACTTCACCTTCATATCAACAATTACATACAGTATGTTTATGCGGAGTGTCCGACATACAAATCCCTGTGTATGCTGTAAACCATAACGTATCAGAATGATCCCATTAATATCAAGTTGAAATTTCCCTTGCATCTGGAACAACCATCGAAGCTGCTGTTATAGAAAATTAATCGACACCTTCTGAGCAATGAGATCTGAGAATTAAACAGTGCTGTGATATCATAAACAATGAACATTTCATACTGGTTTTCTACTAAAGAAACATGTCTAAGATTAGAGATCAAGGAGATTTTCAGCATCTTCACTGTGTTGATGGAATCTGGTACAACCTTGATGTGGAATAGCCATGATCCCTGTCCTTTGCTGGAATCTTTCTGGTAGTCTGGAAATTCTTGAATCTTAAGCTGTGTTGCATGTAGTGGCTTGCATACATATTCACCCTTGTCAGCTTTTCCACATTTTGTAGGGTTAAAACCTGAAATGGATTTAATTGGGATTAGACATCATGTCATGAATCTACAGCAGACTGTATAGTTTTGCTAATTATTCACAAATGAAAAACAAATGTAAATTGTTATTGCACAAGTATTTACCCTTGTTGCTAGGAAATGCTAAATGAGTTCAAGTGCAACCAGTTACCAATTGATCTGCATGTAATTAAAGTGTCACCTGATTTCAATGAACCTGTTACTGGAATTCTTGGAACATAACAACATACTTTGTAGGAATTCTGTGAAATAAAATGCACAAACCAGAAGTATTAATACAAACCGAATGGAGAAGGGTTGGCGCTCCATGGAACATAACATATTTATTTTATTTTTGTTTTTGGCATTTATGAGGAAAACCCATGGCTACGGGTGTGACATCTATCCAATACGGACGTGACGGGTCTGAAAATGGCACTTATTTAAACCGTATTTAAACCACCAAATTTTGGCCTCTGAGACACCAGTATGGTGTACAACTAGTCGACTTTAAACTGAAATCACAGTACCGCAAGTAGTTCTGGATTATTTAAGCCTGCGTTCACATCTTCATTGATGCTGTTAAGGTGTAACCAACATGGCATTGTTCAAGAATCATTTCAGAAACCATGAATTTGCTGTGTGCATGAGACCACAAAAGGTACAGAATTGCATGCTAGATCAGCAGCTATAGTAAATATTTATCATATCGGAGTTCAAATCGCCGGTTTCCCCTACAATCCAAAAACATGCAGGTCAGTTGAATTTGAGACAGTAAATTAAGTAAATGCGAATGAGTATGTTTGTGTGTTATCCCTGTGATGGACCGGCCATATGTCCAGGGAGTTTCCCTGTCTACGGTGCGAGACGCAGGGATCCAGCATCACCGCAACCCTACATAGGACATGCAATGTGGAGAATGGACAAATGGATGGATGCATGGAGTTCAAATAGCAGTCATGTTTCAAAATAATCACAGTATTATGTTTTGTGTCGAAATGCTCACTAGTACCAGGGGCCTGGACATTTGGGGCTGTAGCCTCGAAGATTTTTTCCCTTTAGCCCTGAATAATTCTCCACTTGGAGCTGTTTGTCACTATGTAACTGAACATCAGTAAAAGAAGATGGCATTGTCGTTGTTTTGTATCCTCAGTGAACGGAGGTGAGACCAATCAGACAGAGTTTACAGGAAAATATGTGGAAATACTCGTGTCTTATTGGCTGACCGCTTTCAGTTCTGCCACACACTAGCTCATGCAGTGTTAGTGTAAGGAGGAAAATGGATATGGGTGACGATACGTCCTCTTTTTCGGATCTTAAAAAAGCGTCCAGCTGGGATTTCTAAATTTAATTTCATTATGATGCATCTCTCAGCGAATGCGCAAAGGTGAAGCGCTGCTGTGTACGGCACCAAACGGTTGCTTGACAATAGCAGTTAATGACCGGTGTTCTGAGTCGAAGCAATGCCCATGGCCGTATAATGTAATATTTAAGTTTCATGTTATCGCAATGTATCATATTCCATGGTCATTCAGAAGTGTACATGATGGCAGAAGGTGCACTCATGGCATCTAATAGTATATATATACTGATAGTGTCATCTTTTTGGAAAATCAGAATATGGTCACCCTAATATATGCCTTTTTTTAAAACCAGTAAAGGGGTTGAAACTGAAACACTAACATCCTCTCATGCTGAGCAGGAAAACAAGGTGTGTAAATGTCTGTATGAGTTCCAGGTTCATGAACATGATATGAGCAGAGCATAAGGACAGATAAGGTACTATGCATGGCACTGTAGCAGCTAAACCCATAGCTTAGCTTTGCCTCCTCTTGGCTAGCGACACCAAACTAACCTAGTCTCATGTTAGATAGACAAAAGGTTCTATACTTTATCAGTCTGGTAGTCCTACAAACAGTGATAACATGGTAAGTTTTATGATAAATCCAAGTTTTTGTCCAATTTTCACATTTATCCATCGGGTTAGAGTTAAGGTTAGGTTAGGGTTGCCCTCACATGCAAGAAAAAAAATGCACAGAAACTGGGTGAATATTTATGCTTGGCACTGTATGCAGTACACTAAAATTATAATCAATTGCATAGAAAACCTTTAATGTACTGCAATCAACTCAAGACCCATGGTTTGTAGAACAGACAAAAGTATGCAGCCGAACTGAGGTAAATGATTTTTCAATGCTGAAAGAGCCTCAACAGATGCAAAAACAATGCGGGCCGATAACCAGACCTCTGCTTCCGTATCGGTGCTGGGTTTCATCAGCTCTGCTTTTGAGTGTAACTTGTTATTAAACTACACAGGAAGCATGGAGCCGAGCGTGGAGCCACTGAAGCATAGGCTTGTTGAAATGTTAGGGCACATCTGCCAGCAGCCATTTAGAGTTCCTGTGAAAAATTAAGCACGGAATAATGTGTTGGAATTCAGATGTACCATCCATTTGCCATCCTTAGAGGATTAAAAATGCATATTTTAATCAGAAATAGATATTTCATCCACACATCATGCTTATATATAGACATACTAATTATATACCCAGTACATGTTATCTTGAGATTCCACTCTTCCCAGATCTCATAGGTCAGGTTTGTAGATTTACTGTTTTGTTGTTCTCATGTTTCTACCCACGATATCCAAAATTACTAGATGGTTTGTGGTTTATCCTCTTCAGGCTCCACATAATGAACAAACGTCCCAACATCCCATTTGGGTTGATATGCTGAGGTTTTGGATAAGTCTCTTATTTATGTCACATCGTGTTATCCCTTTAATATAATCTGTTATATAAAACGCCAAAGTGCAATCAGTTTAAGCACACCGTGGTTTGCCTCAGCATTCCGAACAAACTAATTTAATAAGCAGTTTCGGTATTAAAGAGCTGGGTTTTATATGAATGATGCTGAACTTAATGAACTGGCCGGTGGTGTTTTTTTTTTTTTTCTCTCTCTCTCTCTCTCTCTTTTTTTTTGTTGGCCTTTGAGCAAAAACATCTTTGTTTTCTTCTAAAGAAGCATGTCTGAAATTATACAGGCCAAGGAGATTTTTTAGCATCTTGGCAGTCTAGAAACATATCTGGAAGGAGCTAGATGATTTCACTATTAACCACGTTTTTCAAAATACCTGTTTATTTTTTCCCACATAACTTGAGTAGGAAAGGCCTTCCAAAGACAATTCTGATTTTGATTTATTCATTATTCCTTTTTTGTATGTTGACATTAAAGGTATAGTCAGTGATTATGGTGGAAATTAGCTAAAGCTATCTGTTTTGTAACTAGAATCATTAATCATAGTGCAAGAGACAGGGTCCTGAATTGAAAGGCAACATGATTGACAGGCAGGTAGAGATGCCTCCTTATCCTGATTGGTCAGATGGTCATGACCCACATTTGTTCTGTTCATGTTTGCTATTTTTTGCAGCACTCTGAGTTCATATCTAATATCTTTAGTGTGTTTAGCATAATCAGACTATAAAAAGTCTACACATAAACAAAATCATAGAGTAAGGTTTGGAGAAAAAAAACATTTGCATAATAGTACATCTGTCCATCCATCCAAACACTATGGACAATTTAGTGATGACAATCAACCTACAATGCATGTCTTAGGACTGGGGAAGGAAACCGGAGTACCTGAAGGAAACCCCCAAAGCACGGGGAGAACATGCAAACTCCACACACATAGGGTGGAGGTGGGAATTGAACTGCCAAAACTGAAGGTATGAGACAAGCATGTTAACCACTAAGCTACCTTTCGCCCTTGAATAATGGCATATACCAAAATCCAAGTGGGGCTTTAATTGGGGCATTGCTAACTCAATTCAATTCAGTTATATTTGTATGACACTTTTAACAATAAACATTGCCTCCAAGCAACTTTACAGGAATCTGGATGTAGGTTTAGATCCCTAGTGAACAAGCAAGAGGTAACAGATGCAAGGAAAAACCCCTTGAGACAACATAACGGAGAAACCTTGAGAGGAACCAGACATGAAAAGGAACTGATCCTCTTCTGGGTGTCATCTGATAGTGGGATTATAAATCATTACTCTCCTACAGCTGTATGCAAACAGTACTACGTGTGTTGAGAAGATGTTCAGTATGAGCATTCCGGGAGTTAGACTCCTGGGATGAGCACAGGACAGTCTTTATAATTAGAGCAGCAGTGTAAATCTGCAAATCATTACACAGCAAAATCACCAGTGTTGATTTAACACCCACAGTGTTGAATTCACACCCTTCAGTGTTTATATAAGTCCACTGGACTCATATAAACACTCTGGATGTTAATTCAACAATAGGGATTTTACTGTGTAGGGTATTCATATAGATGCATACCATCCACAACAACAGAAAGTGAGTCTAAACCTCAGTGGTTGGAAGTGGCCAAAAGCAAGGCCTTTAACCCTTAACATTTCAGCTCTGTGCTTACATAGAATCCTCTGAATAAAAGTATTATCCAAATTAATAAATGTGAATGTAATATTGTGCCATATATACTGTTCTAATGTTGTACTGCAGCTTAAAGCCTGAAGCCCATGACGAGCTCAGAGTTTTACTAACATAATAAATGTACCCATTGCATGTTTTACTGGATGCACTGTTATTACAAAGCATCTGTTTTCGCTGTACTCAAATCTTCCTGCCAGTTGCAGCAAATCCTAATTGGGCATTTAAATTTATTACGTTTTATTAACTTTTTATTTAAGCAAGAAAGGCAAACTGAGGACAGTCTCCTTTGCAGTGCAGCTATATATAAGAATCCGGTGTGGGTGGGAATTGAAACATTCATTAGCCAATCCATTGGGAAACTACTAAAATGTGGTTTAAAACTAACTACCTGTTATGTCGTATGCTCTAGGAATGGTCCAGCACTAATATAATAGCTGGTCAGTGGCAGTCCTATGGCAGTCTCTTTGTATTAATAGACAAGGTCGAGGGATATAACCTATATTGTAGGTTTTTCCTACAAAAAAGCCCAGTGTCTATCTACAGTAGTAAATTGACAATTTAGTGGTTTTCAGATTTGCTTATCATGGTACACTGCCATTCTGGTCCAGTGCCCTTCATAAAATGGGCAAAAATGATGTATAAAATAAACATTACACATGATAAAAGCTAAAATTTTCCACCCAAACAATAATAAAACATTGTTAACCATAACTATAAAACTAAGGATAAACTATTTATCTTTGTTCCAATAAAAATCATTCTCAATCTAGAAGAAATTAGTTTTTTTTTCTCTCATTATTGCTCACAGTATTCTTGGCTTTAGCCATGTGTTGTTTCACCAGGGTATAAATACCTGCATGCGTTTACACCCATGTAAGTCCCTTTTTCATCCGCAACTATGGGAAAAAAAAATACATAAGGAGTTAGAAATACCTTCAAGCTCAATTTGGGCCATAACAACAACAACAACAATAAAAATGCTGAATGTATGAAACATTTGGAAATTTGCCAGGAATTAGACCCATAAGAACACTGTGCGAGAACACTGTGTTGTCGTTGCGGGGTTCTTACACATTCCTCATAATGAAATTCCAGCACTTTCAAGGACTTTTCAAGCACTATTTTCTTGTTTTCAAGGACTGTACAAGAGGTATCCATCCATCCATTTTCTGTACGGCTTATCCTAGGGTTAGCAACTAAATGTACTGGTCCTCTCTGCCACTCACTGAACAGAGTTCCTGCAGCGGGAAAGCAAGACCTCATTCTCATGGGGCAGTACTGGCCACTCTCTTCTATGGAAAGTCGCCAAGGTTTGCCCAAAAAGTCGATAGATTTGCCACTAGGTGCTTTTTTTGAAAGAAAAAAAAAGTTGCTAAAGGGGTCTGAAAAGCGGACCGGAACTGTCTCTGTCACACTGAATGAGTGAATAGCGGGATGAGGAGGAGGGGCTACAGCGAGGTGTCATATTGTGAGTGAAAGGATGTATTCATTGTATTCGTGTTCTATTGAAAATGAACACTTTTAAAGTTTTTAGCATTTTCGTATTTCGTATATAAGAACCCTTGTGTTTGTGAAGTTTCATAATCAACTGTTAAACACCATTCCTTTCACTGCACGTTGTTGAAGTGTTGAAAGGAAGGATACCTTGCTGAGAGCATCTCAGAAAATATAGCAATAAAACTTGTGTGTTGTGGTCAGATCAGCTAAACATCAAATGGGGACTCCATGGAAGGAAAAGCAACTGTAAAATCTAGATTGATGTGTTGGGACGGTTTTGTGACTGGTCTCTCCAGGTACTGCTAAGTACCAGGATTTTTCAGCCCAAAACTTGGCTGCCTCTGCCAGGAGGTTCAGACTTGTCCATTGATAGAGATTTAACTGAGGTGATGAGCCAAGTATACTCCAAATGGACCCAGAAATGGTTAAGAGACAAATTTTGCAATTACTGTCTCAGCCTCTGAATTTGAACCCTATTGAAATCCTGCGGTTTGAATAAAAGAGGGATGTCCACATGCACAAAATTTAAGAATATACGTATAAGAGGGTTCAATGTTGTGCATGCTGGAATGGACCGAGTGTTTTGTTTTTGTGATTGAAAAAAAAAAAAAGTTTAAATAAGACTATACAACGTCCTTGTATTGTATGTTTCAGCTCATATTACTGTTATCACTTCTGGGTCATATCATTGCATGTGGTATCCATTTTTTAAAATGACTTTCTGCTCAATTTCATGAAGGGTGCCAATAATTCTGGAGGACACTCCCAGTGAGAATATAAGAATAAAATGCTGAGTGTAAAAGGATGGTATATATGGATAAATGTTATGTAACAGTACAGTGATTATTTATGCATTTGTGCAGTTTTCTGAAGGCAACAAAATGGGTTGTTTTTCTGTATAAATGCAAATACATTTGGTCTATCTGGGCATTCTTCAATACAGTCCTACCCCCCACCCCCCACCAAATGAGCCCAAATTAGTATATTTAGGATAATACCCAAAAGGAATTTACTATGCACAGCCGATTTGAAAACAGCAGCCTCCTCCACAGCTTTATTGCCCACCTAAATCTGCCAGTGCAGTCTGAAAACTACACTAGTGCTCCGGCAAATTTTCTTATTTTGATCATTTTCCCAGACATATTACAGATAATTTTGGGGTTCTGAGTAATGACTGGTAAACAACTGCACAGACTTTTCAGCAGACTTTATCCTGCTCCTCGTGGTAGCATCCAGGCCTTCTGTTTTCCTTCACTTAATGTTTACATGAGTGTTTTTATGGAAAAGGTCTTGCTAAAGTAAAGCTACATATGAAAGGAAGGTCTGACTCATTGGTCGCATTCTTTCTTTTGAGACAGACACACAAACTTACATAACAAGGGCCTAATGGAGGGTCATGGCACCAGTGCACTAGACACAAGCAGTGACTTTTTAAACTGTTTGTTTCTGCTAAATAACAAGTGTAAATGAGGCACGTGCAGATATTTAATTAAAACTTTTTTGATGCATGGTTTACAATAGTAATGGAACATTTACTATTAAATAAATACTATATGTTCCCAGGCTTTGTTGTTCTGAATAACTTTGCGTCATTACGTTACATAGCAGTATTGTATTACTGTGTTTCAAAATGAAATAGATAACAGTGCATTGGCAAAGCACCATAAGAAATGAACAAGTCCTATAAAACAGAAGAAGTCTTAAGAATGATTTAACAGTAGCCACAGGTAGAACAATATGAGCGAGGCAGACATGATAAAATACATAAAAAACACAAAAGCTTTGTTTTTTCAGTGCATTTAATACACAGATTATGTATTGATTAATATTTTTAATGTAAGAAAAAAGTCCACCTTTAAACACATTAAATATGTTTATACTGAAACAGTTGTGATTAGTGTGTTTAGTGATTCTGCGGTTAATTTGTTGGTTTGTTGGTGCTCTGTTTTCATTATTCCTACGAGAGGTTAGTGGTTGTTTGCTGCGCTGCTATCACACTGGGACATTGCAAAGTTACAATGTAATGTAATAGAAGAAAAATAAAAATTTTGCTGTTAGCTCCTAAAAACAACAGAGCTTCTTTTTCTCACTCAGCATTTTTAATGTTCGATGTCATATTAATGAGAAATCCAGTGCAGAATGCGTGGAGATAGCAAACACTGGACTCAATGTAATTTATAAAGCACATTTGTGCCAAGCTAGTTTGGCTACTTAGCGTTCTGATGGCAGTATTAGCATGAAAGTTAAAACTTTGGAAGCTGATCTGTTTGAGCAGAGTGTACAGACAAGGAGATAAGAGAAATGGACAGACTAAAAGACTAAAGTGCTGCTGCATCATATTTCTGTAAAAAATACATCCCCACTGGTGCCACTATCAGTGCACAGTCGAACAGCACTGTAGGTAATGTAGGAAATGAATGTGCAAATTGACTTGATGAAATGAATTTAGAACTTTAACATAAAACGTTTGCACAACTGAAGATCATAACTAGGGGGCATGGTGGCTTAGAGTTTAGCAAGTTTGTCTCACACCTCTGGGGATGTGGGCTCTCACCGTGTTCTGCAAGTTCTCTCTGTGCTTCGGGGCTATCCTCCAGGTACCCCGGTTTCCTCCCCCATTTGAAAGACATGCGTCAATTTCCAAATTGTCTATAGTGTGTGAATGGGTGTGCAATTGTGCCCTGCAATGCCCATCAAGGGTGACCCTTCCTTGTGCACCAAATTCCCTGTGACCCTGTGTATGATAAGAGACATGGAATATGGATGGATAAAAGGACGGATGGAAGATAATACCTACTGATATATAAGTAAGATGGCACTCTTAGTTCCTGACCTAGTAAACAATCATGAGAATGTATTTTTTGAAGGAGACTACAAAGTACTTCTGTACGTCATTCTGGATAATGGCGTCTGTCAAATGATATAAATGTAAATGTCAGTCAATCAGGGTGGATATTTTCTTTAATGGCAACACTATGCAAGCAAGCAACAGAACATGATATATAGGCACCTGTGACTCTCCACATGACTTCAAGGACAGCTGCTAGAAAAGAGGGGAAATAGCATTGTTAACCTTGAGTGGAGCCATGTGTCAACAATTTAGGCTTGCACTCTCTTTGGTCATGCTTCAATTCTACTAAAAAAAAAAAATAGAAAGCTGAAGGACTGCATGGAAGAATTTTTTGTGGCTCCGCAATGGTTTACCGCTGGCGCTTCAACCTCGCAAATATCTTTCCAAGACACATGCCTCCACCAACGCACGGGCCAGCTTTGGCCTTTGTACAATTCTCCTGTTAATCAGCTATCAGGCCGTGTCTCATTCATTTTGGGCTGAATTTCCATCCAGATATTCTTTTGGCATCTGCTTTATTTTTGGAGTTATTTTGAAGTATATGCAAAAGCTAATAATGTATGCAGTGCTATGCTGTCTGTGATTGGTGCACAGAGGTTTCTTAAATGTTTGTACAGTTTGTTTAGTGCAAACAATCACAATGAAGCAGTATGATACATTAAGCATTGCTACTGTACATCTCTCCTTATTTCTGTTCCTTTGTTGTTCTCCACTGGGAAAAAAAAGAACAAAAATAAACAGATTAATAGCAATTTATTCTTGTATTTTAATCTGTTCTAATGCCTAACCACCAAGCCACCGTATTCCCTATGACAGCAGTATTTATTGCAATTTACATTATGCTTCATGGCTTGCTTCATGTGGGTGTATACTGCAACAAGACAACATTCCAAAAGATAGGGCAAAATCAACAGAAAAATGAAGAAAAGCAAAATATTCTTTATACTTTTATATTATAATATAAATATGAAACAGAATGGGAAAATATTCCCCAAGCAACCTGGCTGAGTTAAATCTATTACTTTTGCTATTATTATAACATAACAGGTCATATCTGAAGCAAGATGAATTCTTAGTCTTCCTCATTTTGTCCTAAGGGTATGCAAACTTTTGCACTCAACTGTATACACTACTTTGGTGCTCTAGTTTCCAGTGCAGTGACATCCAGCCTACCTCAGCTTATATATGAATTGATTGTCATTTGGCCCAGAACCTTTTTTTCCACAAGAGGATTAACTTGATGAGATTGGGCCGAGTTAAATAGGTCAAAAGGCCCTGGTGCTGCAATCCCTAACATGGCTCACCGATCAGCTGTTAGATAACTGTCAGGGAATGACAAGAACATGTCCTGGATGCAAGATGAGGCGATTAAGTGGTACCAAGGTTGTGTTTTATATGAGGCAGCGCAAACAACTGCTAATGACGTCAGACAGGAAAAGAGATGATGGTGAGAGTTGTGTGGATTACATGGTACATTTTCTTTTTAGAGTAAATATATGTCAAATGCAGTCACTGGCCACTTTTATAAGAACTCCCGTTCTCCTGCTCCTTCATGCAATTATCCATCCATCCATCCATCCATTCACCCATCTATCCATTTTCCATACCACTCAGGGGAGCCTGGAGACTATCCCAAGGAACTCTGGACACAAGTTGGGGGACACTGTGGATGGAGTACCAACCCATTCACACACTACAGAAAATTTGGAAATGCCAATCAGCCTACAACACTTTGGACACAAGTCTTTGGACTGGGGGAGAAAACCGAAGTACCCGGGGGAAACCCCCAAGTTTCTAGTTTACACACAATTGTGAATCCAGTGAGCAGCAGTTCTGCAAATGGAAATGTCTGTTGATGCGGTTTGAGGAGAATGGCCAGACTGGTTTGAGCTGACAGGATGCCTATGGTAACTCACATAACCACTCTTTATAACCATGGTGAGCAGAAAAGCATCTCACAATGCACAGTACACAGAACCTTAAGGTGGATAGGCTACAACAGCAGAAGGCCACATCGGGTTCTACTCTTGTCAGCCAAGAACAGAAATCTGAGGCTACAGTGGGCACAGGCTCACCCAAACTGGACATATTGGAAAAACACTGCCTGGTTTTGTCACATGATTGCCTGACTGGGTAATTACATGAATGAGGAGGTGTACAGGTGTATACTGGTGAGTGTATAATTCTAATATATACAGTTAATTTAATTTTACAATATATTACATGTACAAAAAATTATATTGTTCTTACGAATAACAGAATCTCTGATTTTTCCACAACACTTTCAGTTCCGTATACAGTGAGTGTTTTTAATCAGGTTGCAAAAGCATTTACGGAGATATAACGTGGCCTCTGCTAATTTTTTGCTTAGCCAGCGGCCAGGCGACAGTTCCCTGATAACTGTTTTGTCCTCGTCTTGTTTTTCTGGCTTTAGCTATGTGAGTGTTTGTGCACAGCACTTTACAGTAATCATAAACACAATAACAGAGTGTGGTCAGGGCCTGTTATTTGGGTGAAGCCGCAGTCTGGTGTAAACAGAGGTTCCAAGAGCATGCTAACTGCCTTCCTGCCCTTGGTTCGGGAAGAGACGATTAAATGCCTTTAATGAAGCCCTTTTCTATCTTCAGGTCATATGGAACTCATCTAGCAGATGAGCCAGCGCTCCCTGCAAAGTGTCATTTGCTGTACTTGCGGAGAAGTTTATTGGGAGCTTTAGCCCTCACTAGTGCATAGCGAGAAATTCTCACCACTGCTTTAGCATGCCATGCGTCTCCAAGGCTTTTTGAGCGTCCGCTCCAGCAGGGAGCCACCAACCTAGAGACGGTAGAGGAGCGTTGAACTCTCGTCTGCCTGTTGTTGACTTGCATGGAAATTACATCCTGTCCCTTTTCAGCAGGCCCCAATCTCAGCAGCTCTCTGTGGACTCCATTTGTGCTTGTAGGCCTCTTAAAGAAATCTCATTGTCTTCTTTTCATCAGCACAAGCTACAGCAACTACTTTGTTCTTTTTTTACCCTAGTTGTTGGTTTTGGATTTGAGCCAAAGGAGGTTCTGCGAGGTTGTGCCAGCTTTGCTGTGTAGCCTGAACAATCAGTATTGGTTTATTATGAAAGATGAGGAAACACCAGGGAGATCCTTGCATGCATACAAAGTGAGAGAGACAGCAATCTTCTCCTTTCCCCCCTTAGATATTACGTAACACCTCACAATAAAATTTCTTTCTCCATTAATGCTTACTGCTCACACAACAAAAGCCAAAACACACTAGCTAGCTAGCTAGAATGGTTAGCTGTTCACTGACACAATACATTCCCCATTGTAGCCGATAAACAGTTAAGATAATATGCTGGAAATGCATATCTTGTGAAGAAGTTGGCTAGGCTAATATCCAATGGGACTGCTTCTTAATATTATGTTGTCCGCCATACACAACAGGAGGAGAATGTTTTAAAAAAGCCATGGGGACAGAAATCGGAGCAGAATGTTACATTTACAGTCAAGGCATGTTTATATCCAAATGATTCTTCTTTAGATTTGCAGTAAAGCCTAATTAAAATCGGTTGTATACCTTGTATATGTAACTCAGTTAAGTTGTGTGGTTTTTACAGGGAGGGGAAATAAGTATTAAGGCACCATTGTTTTTGTTATTTACTATACTTCCAGTCCATATATCCACTTAAGATTTGCATAAAATATGTACTCATAAGCATAAACAAAGATATGATAAAAAATGAAATATGCACTGGAAGTATATTAAATAACAAAAGCAAAAGTGTCTAAATACTTATTTCTCTTCACTGTGTGTAGTGGAGCAGAGCTTCTGGTTTTGTACGGTACGCTGAAACGTAAGCCTTACTCGGGCTTGATTTAGGAATTTTTGTCCAATCTGAATCCGTCATCTCTGGAAAGAGGATAATTTATAAAATAACCAGTAGAAATAACTCCAGGTTATAACCTTTGTCTTTTCTATCATCTCCTGTTAAATCCAAATCAAAGCATGGCCATGCATTCGACTAGTGATCAAGCACAACTTAATCAGCTATACAACAAGTGGGTACCCTGAAAAGGATAAGCGGTATAGAGGATGGATGGATGGATGGACAACAAGTGGGTGTACCAAAGGTGAAAATGATCATTTTGTATTAAATAGAGGTGTATCTATTACACATAGAATGTTTACTGTGATGACCAAGCGTACATGCAGTAATCATAATTACTACACTGTTGACAGGAAATCTTATCCTGTCCCAATAGAAGTTTAGCTAACTACATTTTTAAATGTAGTTTTTGTAGCTAAAAAAAGTTTAGCTAACCACTAAGCCACCGTGCGCCCCCGTAAATAGAACATTGGTTTTAAATGTTAATAGATAATAGTGTCTGCAAAATGAATAAATGTTACTGTATTAATTTCACCCTTGTGAGCAAAGGAGCAGTGCCCCGGGCCCTCACCACCCAGCACTACACTGTACTAGTACTACACTGGGATTTGAAGAGAAATGGATGGAGAATGATACAAAAAGGGTTGAGATGAAATCATTGGTGTTTATTATTAGTGCGTCTTTCTGCATTTGATGAGGATCAATGTAACTTAAAAAAGTAATCCAGTGCCATCCAATGACGTTTGCTGCATTTGGCAAGTTATATAAACAATTTGAAATTATGCACGTTTCATTCGTATTATTTCTTATAGAGCAGGTTTGATTTAGTTTAACCCTATGTGTTAATTAATACATTAACTAACAAACCTGTACTAAAACGTACTTAAGGTGGTCGTTATTCACACATGAATTCATAAAAGTCACATCGTAGCTAAGGTTAGCTCTTCATTAGTTTGTGATTAGTACATGCCTTAACTCATCATTAGTTCATAAGTAAGTATTAATTCAGGTATTAGTGCATGATTATTCATGTACTGTTACTGAAAAGTGTTACCAAAGAGAAATTCTCAAAAAGAAGGAAAACTATACTCGCTTAGGCAATTAGTATCCCACTAAAGTGCACAGAGCCATAAATTTCCCTGTTCTCTCTGCCTAGCAAACACCTACATGATAAATGTAACTTGATAAAAGTGCAAAACAGTTGTGTATTTGTGCCCATGGACACCAAGAACATGCTGTCTGCCAGTGTGTTGTGTTAATATTTGAATAAATCTCCCACCCATCAGCTAGCTTTCTTCTCTGTTAAGATTTATACCAAAGCCTTAAAGAGACCTTGGCTGAGGCATTTAAAAGCCTTTTCGTGCGGCTGTCAGCCTATGCATGCATCTGTTTACGAGTGGCACAGTTTGTCCTGTGCGTGTAGAATGCAAGAGCACCACAGACCATTGGCATGCTGCAGATTTTTCATCATTTACCCAAGAGTGGCATCGACAGCTTAACTGTCTGTCGGAATGGTTTTTAAAATGGGGCTTTGTGTGGAAAAGCAATATGGGCTGTGGTTTGAGAGAGCCATCTTGGGAATTTCTGCGTCGCCTGCTTGCCTTTGATGACACTCCGGAGATTTGAACAGCTCACGCTAAAGAAAAACGTCCTCTTGTTGTAAATGTGTTTACATGCAACAAATTGAAACAGCCGTGACTTTCCCATGAGCCACTGTGCCACCGAGCTCATGCTACTGACCTTGTGTCACTGTATAGAAGAATGCATTTAGATTGCATTGACCCAAATCTTATCTGAGTGTTAGCTTATTAACAAGCATCGCTGGCTGTGAGTCATGGATAAACAATTGGCATGGAGTGACGCACTAGGCATGCTAAATATTAACCCCTGCCTCATCTCCACTGGGGATTTTGGCTGTGAAGGAACCTGCAGCACTTTGTTCTATACAAGGTGCACTCATGCAGTGAAGCTTCTTAATTCTCACTTATTTTGCATTAGAAATTCCTTGGCTACAACAACTGTGTCTAATAAAGTGTGCTTATTTATAACCAGTCTTCTAGGCAGGATTTTGTTCTGGGCCTGTTTATGTATTAACAACCTTGCTGACGAGCTGTCTAATGCACAATACCATTTCTACACTGAGGACACCATTTATTGCTCTGCTTCATCAGCTCTTCAAGCCCTGTCTCTGTGTTTGACATTATGCTTTCCCATCTGTGCAAACTAAGTTGGTACTAAATCCAGAAAAGACAAACTTATAAGTCAGTCCATAAGTGTTTGGACAGTGACACAATTTAAATATTTTTTTGCTTCTGTACACCACCACAATGAGTTTGAAATGATGCATGTAATATGTGATTGAAGTGTAGACTTTCAGCTTTAATTCAAGGGGTTTAACAAAATTATTGCATTAACTGTTTTGGAATTACAGCCATTTCTTGCGGAGTCCCTCCATTTTCACAGGCTCAAAAGTAATCGGACAAATTATCATAATGATAAATGTTTGAAATATTTTAAATACTTGGATGCAAAATAAAATCCTGTGCAATCAATGACTGCCTAAATTCTGGAACTCATGGACATCACCAAATGTTGAGTTTCCTCCCTTGAGATGTTTTGCCAGGCCTTTACTGAAGCTGCCTGTAGTTGCTGCTCGTTTTTGGTCCCAACTGCTCTCAGTAATGACTTCAGAATGTGAAAAGCATACTCAATTGGGATGAGGTCATTAGACATTTTTAGAGCATTAAATTTCTTTGCCTTAAGAAGCTGTAGGGTTGCTTTCGCTGTATGTTTTGAGTCATTATCTATCTTTACTGTGAAGTGCAGTCTTATCAGTTTTTCAGCATTTGACTAAAACTGAGCAAGCATAAAGTATCGTTCTATATACTTCAGAATTCATCCTACGACTTCTATCAGCAGTCACATCATCAATAAACACCAGTGACCCAATTTCACTGGAAGCCATATGTGCCCATTCCATAACACTTCCTCCACATGTTTGACAGATGATGTGGTATGCTTTGGATAATGAGCCCCTCCTTTCCTTCTCCATACTTTTCTCTTCTCATCATTGTGGCACAAGTTACTCTTGCATCAGAACTGGTCAGGCTTTTTTTTTTTTTTTTAAAGATGTTATTTATTTATTTAATTATTTATTTATTTTAGCAAAGTCTAATCTTGCCATTCTGTTCTTGAGTGTTACTCGTGTTTTGCATCTTGAGGTAAACCCTGTGTTTTTACATTCATGTAGGTGTCTCTTGATTGTAGACTTTGACAGTGATATACCTACCTTCTCAAGTGTTCTTGACCTGGCTAGATGTTGTGACGTGGTTTTTCTTCACCAAGGAAATAAATATGCGATCGTCCACTTTCGTTGTCTTCTGTGGTCTTCCAGGCTTTTTGGTGTTGCTGAGCTCGCTAGTGCATTCCTTCTTTTTACGAATGTACTAAATTGCTGATTAGGCCACTCCTAAAGTTTCTGCTCTATCTCTCTCTTATAGGTCTGTTTTGTTTTTTCAGCCTAATGATGGCTTCCTTCACTTGCATCGACACCTCTTTGATCCGCATATTGAGAGTTCGCATGAACAGCTACCAAATGCAAATTCAACACTTGAAATCAACTCCAGACCTTTTATCTCCTTAATTTATCATGAAATAAGGAGGAAACAGGCCACACCTGGCCATGAAACTTATTGCTTATCAGTCAGTTGTCCAATTACTTTTGAGCCTGTGAAAATGGAGGGACTATGAAAAAATGGCTGTAATTCCTAAATGGTTAATGCAACATTAACCCCTTGAATTAAAGCTAAAAATCTACACTTCAATCACATCTTGATTGCATCATTTCAAATCCATTGTGGTGGTGTACAGAGGCAAAAAAGGTAACATGCTATAACTATTTGGGTCTACCTTTTTTGCCTGTCTTATTTCACTATCACTGTGCTTTATGTTTTATTACTGACTGCAAATACTCTTCCCACCACTGTGAACTATACTCTAGAGTTCAATGGCCATCACTATACAATATGTACTTAGACTGAATCATTGGCTCACCTTTAATTAAATCTTGTTCCCTCTTATCTTTATTCATATCGTTCAAATATACATAGTCAATATGTCCTATGCTCTAAAAACAGCTTCCCTGTACCAGGATGGGAATTCTAATTGTGCAAGCAGCTGAATTGTTTTCCCTGATTAGGGCTGCATCAATACCATTTTATTCAGGCTCAATATGCATCCATCCATCCATCCATCCATCCATCCATCCATCCATCCATCTTCTATACCGCTTATTCTTTACAGGGATTACAGGGAATCTGGAGCCCATCCTAGGGAGCATCGGGCACAAGGCGGGGTACAGGGTGCCAAGACCTGGACAGGGTGCCAATCCATCGCAGGGCACACTCACATACACATTCACACACCCATTCAGACACTTTGGACTGGGGGAGGAAACCGGAGTACCCGGAGGAAACCCCCGCAGCATGGGGAGGACATGCAAACTCCACACACACAGGGCCACGGTGGGAATCGAACCCCCAACCTTGGAGGTGTGAGGCGAACGTACTAAATGTTCAGTGCTAAATCAGGCTGAATGTGAATATTGTTATTCATATGTTTTTTTTTTAATTCATTTAAATCAATACCAGTACTGATGCCAAAAAGAGTAACCTAAGTACTATTAAGCATGATGGAATATGTCTCTGCTTTATGCTCCTTTCTGTTTCTGTTTCCGGTTTTCCTGGTTTAAATATTGGCCATGAAAAGTCTGTGTGTTTTCATGCATGTAGGCTACTAGGCGCATACTGTATAATGTGCTAGCAGTACATTAGTTACTGTACTTGTATCGCGTAGGGTTGCGATAGAGAGGGGTTTATGTTTGGAAAAGCATTCATGTACAGCTGTAAGTAACTTACACTTTATTTGTTTTCACTGTGTCAGAATCCTTCACTCTCAAGAACAATGCTATCATGAGCACAGACTCACCCAAACTGGACAGCTGAAGACTGGAAAAAGACCAGGTGATTTTTTCCTCCTAATCTTCAACTGCCCAGGTTGGGTGAGTGTGTGCCTATGAATGCCTCAGATTACTGTTCTTGGCTGACAGGGGTGGATCCCAATCTGGTCTTCTGATATTGTAACCCATACTCCTCAATGTTTGATGTTTTGTGCATGCTGTGATGCTTTTCTGCTCAACACGGTTGTAAAGTTATAGTAAAGAGTTACTATATCTTTCCTGCCAACTCGAACCAATCTGTCCATTTTTCTCTGACCTCTCTTATCAGCAAGGCGTTTCTCTCCCTTACTCAATGTTTTTTGTTTTTCATACCTTTCTGTTTAAACTCTAGAGACTGTTGTGTGTGGAAAAACTCAGGAGATCAGCCATTTCTGAAATACTCAAACCAGTCCATCTGGTACCAAAAACCATGCCACAGTTAAAGTAATAGAAGTGACTCCCCCATTCTGATGTTTGATATGAAGATTAACTGAAGCTCTTGACTTGTATCTGCATGATTTTATGCATTGTGCTGCTGCCACATGACTGGCTGATTGGATTACTGCAGAAATGAGCAGGTGTACAGGTGTTCCTATTGAAGTGGATGGCAAGTGTAGTTTTTGCTGTCTGATGGTTGCTTCTTCAGTTTTGCCCTGGAGCTATGAGGTTAATGTTGCTAACAACAACATCAAATCTATCTTACTTGTCCAGACACTTGCTTAGATCTTCATATACTTGCTTCCAACAACATCAGTAAGCTATGTACACTTATTTTTAACTAAGCATTCTTCTATTACTTATTAGCTACATTATCAATTCTTCATATGACTGTCAGCTGTAATTCAAATCACCGGTTTATTTCTAATTCTCAGAGACTTGTATGGTGGACGCTCAACATTATCTAAGTCTAATAATAAACAGATTCAAACATGCTATTTAACAAAAGTCAAATCATTGATATGATGAAACCTTCTGTAGTGAGACCTTTATTAAACATTTTTGGAAGGAGTGTCAAGTGTCAGTGCTTGGTAACAGTGAGAATAAAAGCTTTTCCACCACAGGCAGTCTAAAGAGGGAGGGCACTGTGCTTTGTGTTTTGTCTGTAACATGTAGTATTTTCCATCCATCCATAAATGTTCTGTACCACTTATCCTACACTGGATCGCTGGGAACCTGGAGCTTATCCCAGGTAGCCCGGAGCACAAGGCAGGGGACACCCTGGACCGGGTGCCAACACATCGCAGGGCACAATCACACACGCACTCATACACTATGGACAATTTAGAGATGCCAATCAGCATACAACGCATGTCTTTGGACTGTGTAAGGAAACCGGAGTACCCGGAAGAACCCCCCGAAGCCTGGGGAGAACATTCAAGCTCTGTGTGCACAAACGTTTGTGAGGCAAACATGCTAACCACTAAATCACTGTGCCCCCAAGTTGCATTTTATTTGTCTTATTCGTTTTTCAGAAAACATGAGGGAACGCCTGCTTATAGCTGCTATAATGTAAGTGATGATGTACGATTTGTTGTTCTCTAATAAGTAAAACACTGTAATTATCACATTACTGTGGTATAAGAGGAATAAAACACTTTGGGCTGTGCTGTTATAGGAAAATAATCAACTTAAATTTACTCATAACTTATTACTTTAAAGATTTGACTCCCATTCCAATCAGCCATGCAAGTGCACATATAAATGCCTGTATTTGATTTCCTGACTACAAAAAGTGGAGTGGTGCACAGCACTTTCTTCTAAAAGTTCAAGTACTTTCCACTTTAATATGATAGAGGAGGTCACACAATGATTATTCTGGAAAATAGTATCTAACTGGCTCTTGCAGAATAATACAATAAAGCATGTCATTAGGAGAACCAAATTAGTCATAGTTGTACATTAAGGAGCAATTTTGCAAATAAGGAGCAAACGTTTGTGGTGTTTACAGCCCTGCCTAAAGTCATGAAACATCTTTAATGGATAATCTTATATGAGCTGTTATGTAACATGAATGAAAATGAGTTTCAAATCCCCAACTGTGTCTTTAATCCACACCGGGAAGCCTCTTCTTCACATGCGTAGCGGTTGCCTAACAGCCAGGATTTACACAGGAAGGTTTACTATTTTGATTCTCAGGCCCATTATCTGCTTAGTAAAGGACACTGACAGGCCCACATTACATCACTATGTTGGAATGCTGCCTAGTCCCTTGTTAACTTAATGAGAAAAACAACATTGAGATGGGCACTATGTAAATGTTAAGAGGGAAAGCCCTTAAAAAGCCTTCTTTGCTATGCCGCCTGGATCTTACCTCTTGTGATTTTCCTCATAACAAAAAGATAAAAAAGAAAATGCCCTTAGCTATACTGCTGCAGTTTATTTCATACGCCCATCTCTCAATAGCACTGTACGTCAAGGTATCAAAAGACCAGTATTTTTTAAATTTTTTTATTTTGGCAGCGTTGATAACTGGATCTCGTTGTTATTTAGCTAGAGGGATTCTGTTATTGGTATCCAGATACTTATACCCTTTATCTCAGTCTTCCTCTTAACTCGTATCATCCAGGGAGATAATATGAGGTCCCCCAGCTTCCTTCCTTTAATTTTTTTTTCTTTTACCCTATGTAGTGATCATCTATAGTGATTAGGAAGCCTTTTGACAGACTTGCTATATAGCATTCACTTGAGATGTAACTGAACACAAATACATTATTTGGAATGATGAATGGAATTTTTTTAGAATGCTTCCCAGAAAGGTTCACAGGGCATCTGATTGAGATTAGAGGTATGTATTGGCACTGCTATCCGAACAAAAAAAAAAACTTTTACTGTGGGAATGAGCGAACACTCAAGCTCACGGGACAAAAACAGACCAAGGCCATTCACATACGGTAAATATACAGTGTTCATTCATTTATCTTTAATAACTGCCTGGTCAAGGTGATGGTGGTTTAAATTATTAGGCTACTATTTAGTTTTTATTTTTTCAGACTAAATTTGTTTAAAAATATCACAGGCAAAAAATAATAATAACTGCAGAGGCAAGATTAATAAAACACAACTAGCTGAGACAAATTATGAACCGGTTTAGGGTGCGCCTATTTCAGTGTAAACCCAAATACAGAGCCTCATAGTGTTACACCCGTCTCATCCACTCATGCACTTTACTAAATGGATAGTATCTTTTAAGCAATCATTTAGCTTTAATGAACATTGAATAGTGCACAATTAATCATCATAGTGTAGTGCACCACATTTAAGACATTATAATATAGACACATTTACTATAAAGTATTATCTATATTTTTTCATGTTTGAAAACACAATTTCATTCCATTCCATTGTACCTAAAGATCCCGAGGTGTTATGTTTTAGTCAAATGAGTTGTGAGACAATATACATATACATGTACATACTACATACATACATTTTATATACCTTCCTCAAGCTTTAACCTTAACTGTTGCTTAGATATTTTTATTTATTTATTTATTTTGCTTCTGCGTCATCAGCCGGGGAATAAAGATGCCATTAATTGTTTTATTTCTTCACTTCACAACATGTGAAAAATTTGTGGAATCTGGGTAGTTTTAGAATTTGCATTATGTCCATAATAAATATATTGCACATACACTTTATTCATTAGTTATTACACTAGAATGCCTTGAGAAGCATTCAGTTATATGCTTTATACAAACATACAAGAAGTTGCTGAACAGGATATTAAATTTTTTATCCAGTTGGTGAATAAGCTTTTTATATAAATAAAGCTTTTTCGTGTATGGGCATGCTCGTTGTTAGATTTTAGACAGACTTACTATGCTACAAAATACCAAACCTTTAAATGTAATAAGGGTTTGTGTAATTCACTATGAGTTTCTCTCTTGGGAAAAGCCCTTAAATCTTACACTGAAGTTCAACTGGCTCATGTTCCAGGATCTTGTTAACATCTGAATAGGAATCCTTATTAATAACAGTGGTAACAATCAAATGCTCCTATATTCCTTTCAGTCAAAACTGTGTGATTTCTGAGCTCAATCAAGCAAGTCAAATCAAGTTGCACATACAGTGGGGGAAATAAGTATTGAACACGTCAACATTTTTTTCAGTAAATATATTTCCAATGTGGCTATTCACATGAAATTTTCACCAGACATCAGTATTAACTCAAGAAATCCACACATATAAAGAATTCACAACATTAAAGTCCATAAATAAAGTTATGTGTAATAAAGTGGAATGACACACGAAAAATTTAACACACTAAGTAAAAGCAGTTCTCCAAGGCAAGGTAAGGCAAGGAACCAGCTGAAATCTGTAAGTAGTTCTACCTCCTATCTGTGCAAATGAATATCAGCTGGGTTAGTAAATGGATGGTCTATAAAAAGGCTTTTCGTTACCAAGGTGTCACACAAGAAACATCTCATGATGGGTAAAAGGAAAGAGCTCTCCCAAGACCTTCGCAGCCTTATTGTTGTGAAACATATTGATGGAATTGAGACAGACATATTTCAAAACTTCTGAATCTTCCAGTAAGCACTATGGGGGCCATTATCTGCAAGTGGAAGCAACATCACTCCATCATCAACCGATCACGCACAGGAGCTCCTCGCAAGATTTCCAGGGAGTCAGAAGAATAGTCAGAAGAGTAGCCCAAGAGCCAAGGACCACTCAGAAAGAGATCCAGAAACACTTGGAGGCAGTAGGTGCCATCGTCACAGAGAAAACAATAGGCAGTGCACTCCAAGATGTATTCCAAGATGGCGGCGCACACAGTTGCTGCGGCTCACGGCTCTCCTTTCCAGTGCTCTTTTTCGTTGTTTTTGTATTATTTCTTTATTATTTGTTTGAGCATTATCGGTTCCACGAACATCCGCTATACAAGTCAGAACCTTATGGATATTGGGGACCAACACCGCATACCTATTACGAGAATGTTTCATCACACGCACAACATCCCAGACGACATAGCGAGATTGCCGGGCTCTCCGTGGATTGTTGTCGGGTCCAGAAGGCAGCGCAGACGGAGGAGGGAGAGGAAGCAAAAGCGGGGATGCAGGTCCGGTATTATGCTAAGGCTAAGAAAACAACCACACAAGCCACCTTTACCGAGCCTGTTTCTCTCCAATGCCAGATCCCTAGTGAATAAAATCGACAACTTGGAATTACAACTAGCTGGAAATCGCTACGTTCGCGACTGCTGTGTTTTGATTATTACTGAAACCTGGCTTCATCCGAGGATACCCGATGCTAGCATGCAGCTAGCAGGTCGTACTATGCTTCGCTGGGACAGGACTGAGGACTCTGGTAAGAGCAGAGGGGGGGGGGGGGGGGGCTCTGTATGTATGTGCATGAGAATTGGTGTAACAACGGAACAATGATAGACAAACATTGTTCCCCTGACCTCGAGTACATGTCCTTAAGATGTCGGCCCTTTTTTCTACCGAGAGAGCTAACAGTGGTGATTATCACGGCTGTGTATATTCCACCTGATGCCAATGTGAACACGGCGCTCTCTCTCCTGTTGAACACCATAAACGAGCAGCAGAGGGCTTACCCCGACGGTGTTCACATAATTGCAGGAGACTTTAATAAGGCGAACTTGAAGACTGTACTCCCGAAATTCTATCAACATGTTAAGTGTTTTACTAGAGGGGCGAACACTCTGGATCATGTTTACTCCAACATTAAGCACGCGTATAGAGCCATACCTCTCCCCCACCTCGGCCAATCAGACCATCTCTCCCTCCTGCTCTCCCCTGCCTACACCCCCCTCAGACGCAGTGTCAAGACCACTATAAAGACTGTTACCATCCGGCCTGATGATGCATTCTGCAAACTACAGGACTGCTTCGAACAGACAGACTGGGATTTGTTTGAACATCAAGAGCTAGAAACATTAACAGGAACGGTACTGGACTACATCAAGTTCTGTATCGGAAATGTGACTGTGGGAAAAAACATCCGGGTTTTCCAAAACCAGAAACCATGGATGACCAAACAGGTCCGCACACTACTCAAAGCCCACGACGCTGCCTTCAGGTCTGGTAATAGAGCTCTGTACAGAGCTGCCCGTGCCAACCTGAAAGGTGGTATTAAGGAAGCTAAGGCGGCCTATAAGAGGAGCATAGAGTCCCACCTGTCCAGCAAAAATAAACGGGAGGTGTGGCAGGGCATACAGAACATCACGAACTACAGAGGCCGTGAGGCGACAACAGGAGACCTGAGTGCGATTCTGGCAGAAGAGCTAAATTGCTTCTTTGCTCGCTTTGAAACATCACAACAACAGCACTCATCTGCTCCAGCCCCACCTCCACCCTCATCTGGCCCCCGTACCAGTCCAGCCCTGCCTCCATCCCCTTCTGGTTCCTGCACCACTCTACTTACTGTGAGGGAACACGATGTTAGACGGATGTTTCTGGCAGTGAACCCCAGGAAGGCTGCTGGCCCAGACGGTGTACCTGGTAACGTGCTCAGATCATGTGCCCACCAGCTTGCCCACATCTTTACCAGAATTTTCAATCTCTCCCTGGCCCAAGCAGTCATCCCGTCCTGCCTAAAATCAGCCACAATCATTCCAGTGCCAAAGAAGTCGCCCACCACTAGCCTGAATGATTATCGTCCTGTAGCCCTCACTCCAGTTATCATGAAGTGCTTTGAGAGATTGGTTCTTCAGCACATCAAGGACTACCTCCCCCCAGATTTCGATCCTTTTCAATTTGCTTATCGTGCAAACAGATCCACAGAGGATGCTATCGCCGTAGCTGTTCACTACGTGTTGAGACATCTAGAGCAGCAACAGAGCTACGTACGGATGCTTTTTGTGGATTACAGTTCGGCTTTTAATACAATAATTCCGGACATTCTCGTCACCAAATTGGTCACCCTTGGCCTCCCCCGTCTCACGTGTGCCTGGATAAAGGACTTTCTCACCAACCGGTCCCAGACAGTGAGACTCGGGCCCCACCTCTCCTCCACTCGCACGTTGAGCACAGGTTCTCCACAGGGCTGTGTGTTGAGCCCCCTCCTGTACTGTCTCTACACATATGACTGTAGACCAGTTTACAACAATAATCTTATCATCAAGTTTGCTGACGACACCACAGTGGTCGGACTTATCTCAAAAGGAGAGGAGGCAGCCTACAGAGAGGAAGTCCTAAACTTGGCAGCCTGGTGTTCAAAGAACAATCTGACTCTAAACACCAAGAAAACCAAGGAACTCATTGTAGACTTCAGGAAGCACAACACTGAGCTGGCCCCCCTCTTCATTAATGGTGAGTGTGTGGAGAAGGTCCACACCGTCCGGTTTCTTGGCGTCCTTATCTCTGCAAACATCTCCTGGACGGACAACATCACAGCGGTTATCAAGAAGGCTCAAACGCGGCTACAATCTGGACTCCAATCTGCTGCTGATCTTCTACCGCTCGTCCGTCGAGAGCCTGCTGACATACTGTATCACGGTGTGGTACGGTAGCTGCACCGCAGCAGACAGGGAGAGGCTTCAGAGGGTAGTAAGAGCAGCACAGAAGATCATTGGCTGCCCTCTCCCCTCCCTGATGGATATTTACACTTCCCGTTGCCTCAGCAGAGGAAAAACTATCATTAAGGACAGTTCTCACCCTGGCTTTGATCTGTTCAATCTGTTGCCCTCAGGGAGACGTTACAGGTGCATCAAAACAAGGACTAGTAGATTTAAGAATAGTTTCTTCCCGAAAGCTATTACCATGATAAACAAACACATGTACTGAGTCCACAGCATATGTATATATTGTCTCAAAACTGTGCATTTCATAGTACCTCCCCCATCCACCCCAATATCTATCTATCTTGCATATCTATCTTGCATATATTGTATATCTTGTTTATTTATTTTGTTTATTTATCTTGTTTATTTATCTGTGTATTATCTGTTTATTCTTCTTGTGTATTGAATGTACATGTTTGCACGGAACAAAAAGGAGTGGCTCTTAATTTCATTGTACATATGTATAGTGACAATAAAAGGCATTCATTCATTCATTCATCCACTGCTCATGCTCATTCCACAAGACTCCATTACTAACGAAAAGGCATGTCGAAGCTCGTTTAAAGTTTGCTACAGCTCATTTGCACAAGCCTATGAAATACTGGAAGAGTGTAGTCTGGTCAGACGAGAGCAAAATTGAACGTTTTGGCTGTCATACTACAGACTTAATATAATTGAAGGAACGATGAATGGAGCCCTTTACCAGGAGATTCTTGAGAAGAATCTGCTACCATCCACCAGGATGATGAAGATGAGACCTGGGTGTAGCTTCCAGCAGTACAATGATCCAAAGCATACAATAAAGGAAACTCTAAATTGGTTTCAGAGAAAAAAAAATTAAGGTGTTAGAATGGTCCAATCAATCACCTGACTTGAATCCAGTTGTACAAGATTTAAAGACAATATGTTTAGAAGAATGGGCCAAATTCACACCTGAATACTGCGGCCAATTAATTTCTTCATACAGGAAGCGTCTTGAAGCTGTCATTACAAACAAAGGCTTCTCCACTAAATATTAAATAAATTTCAGTTAGTGTGTCCAATACTTTTTTTTCCCGTGTTATTCTGCTTTTTCACACATAACTTCATTTATGGACTTTAATGGTGTGAATTCTTTATATTTCCAGATTTCTTGAGTTAATAATGATGTTTGGTGAATATTTCATGTGAATAGCCTCATAGTAAATATATTTACTGAAACAAATGTTGACATGTCAAATACTTCTTTCCCCTTCTGTACTTTGTCAATCAAACCAATTGTATACATGCACAAATGAACTGAACTCATGGAAATTTCAACCCAGCATTTTTAATTTAATTTTATTATTTATTTATTTTTTGTTCTGTGAGACTGGAAAGTGGTGCAATATGGGTGGAGTAATTTTATTCATTGTATGGAATCACAAACCAAATGTACTGTTATTAATGTAGACATGCCTGGATATGTTGTAGACGCAAATCAAATTTCTATGATGTGTATGTATGTGTCTTACTCTCAGCCTCCGGTGACTTGTGTTACCTGGTGCAAAAGGGAGTATTTAATTTATTTTTTTTTGCTATTGTGCAATGTATGACTAATCATAAATCTAAAATGCCTGTCCATTTTCCAGCATGGTTTCGTGAGAAAAATTGGGGCAGGGCTCCTTTCCTTCTCACAACCCAGGATTTCATAATCTGTCCTTGCCACCATGTGTAAAAGGCATAACTGGTGAAACTTTCATCAGATCCACAGTGAAATGGTGCCAGGTTCAGTGGGCTCAGTGTTCACGATGGAACTCGTCATGACTTAAATGTATGTGATCAAACTTGGTAGGCAGGTGGGGATTCATTCTTCTTGCACAGGCACTGGGTCTAGGAATTCTGAATATGAAATGCTGTCAGTTCTTGAAACTTCAAAAGTGCTTTACATGTACAGCACATTGCGTCCCCCATCCAATCCCCCCCCCCGAAAAAAAAGGAAAAAGGTTTTATGGAAGTTTGCTGTAATAATTTCAATGCCTACACTTACAACCCCAATTCCAAAAAAAGTTGGGACACAGTGTCAAATGTAAATTAGAACAGAATGCAATGGTTTGCAAATCTCATAAACCCATATGTTATTCACAACAGAACACAGAAAACATATCAAATGTTTTTTGTATGAGGAAAAAATAAGGTAATTTTCAATCTGATGGCCAAAACACGTCTCAAAAAAGTTGGGACGGGGCAACAAAAGGCTGGAAAAGTAAGTGTTACTAAACAGAAACAGCTGGAGGAACATTTTGCAACTAATTATGTTAATTAGCAACAGGTCAGTAACATGATTGGGTATAAAAAGAGTATCTTAGAGAGGCAGAGTCTTTCAGAAGTAAAGATGGGATGGAATCTGGATGGAAACGTATGTTGCCTCTAAAACCTGCCTTTCCAGATGTGCAAGCTGTCCATTCCTTGGCACTAATGCACCCCATACCATCAGAAATGTAGGCTTTTTAACTGAGCGCTGATAAAAAGCCGGATGGTCCCTCTCCTCTTTAGTCCTCTTTAATTTAGAGGACGCGGCGTCCGTGGTTTCCAGAAAAGAATTAAAAATTTGGATTCGTCTGCACCATAGAACAGTTTTCCACTTTGCCTCCGTCCATTTTAAATGCGCTTTGGCCAGAGAAGACGGCAGCGTTTCTGGATCATGCTCACATTCTTCTTTGCATGATAGAACTTTAATCAGCATTTGTAGATGGCATGGTGAACTGTGTTCACAGACAATGAGTTCTGGAGGTGTTTCTGAGCCCATGCAGTGATTTCCATTACAAAATCAAGCCTGTTTTTAATGCAGTGCCGCCTGAGGGCCCTTGCACACAGAGATTTCTCCAGATTCTCTGAATCTTTTGATGATATTATGTACTGTAGATGATGTAGTTCCACAAATTGTAGACGCAGTTTTTCACTTATCTGTGAACCCCTGCCCATCTTTACTTTTGAAAGACTCTGCCTCTCTAAGATACTCTTTTTATACCCAATCATGTTACTGACCTGTTGCCAATTAACCTCCAGCTGTTTCTTTTTAGTAACACTTACTTTTCCAGCCTTTTGTTTCCTTCATCCCAACTTGTTCAAATTACTTTTTTTTTTCTTAAAATGGTACATTTCCTCAGTTTAAACATTTGGGTTTTATGAAATTTGCAAATCATTGCATCCTGTTTTTATTTACATTTTACACATCATCCCAACTTTTCTGGAATTTTTGGAACTTTTTTGTAAATATTACTTCCTTTTATTCATTTCCAGAATACTGTTTCCATTTCAATGGCATAAAACCCACCTACAAAGCTGTACAAGTGAAATTCAGAGATGAAGGAGGTAGTGTTATGTGTAACGGAACAACTTTCTCAGTCATCTGATCCATACCGAATAGAGTTGCTGTTGAAGGAGTCAATCTGAAAGGTTGCATCTCAAGAAAAGTATCTTGCCAGCTCCACAAATCTCTGAAACAGCCTGCAAGAAGCATCTCTGATGATCTCTGAGGAAAACCTCAGAAAAGGAACTGTTTACAACAATAATGTGTGCAGCAGTTATATCTCCATCCAAGCCCACCAAGACAAAAATCCAATAACATTAATGTATTTCCAAGTCCTTATATGCTCTAATGATGAACAGAGTATTGCTATGTTGCCAGAGAAATGCATTAACATGCAAGCAGCTTAGGTTACAAATACAGATGTATGTCAAAGTTTGGGCCCCACTGCACAAATGACATATCTTGTTGATTTTTGAAGTGAAAAGACATAAGCACAAACTCTGCTGCATTTTATAAAATATCAGTTGTCTTATGTTAATGCATGTTACTGCACAGTTACTTTATATATAACTTTAAAAAAAGTAATTGCAGAATATGCAAAAATTATGACTCCTTACTAACTCAGTACTTAGTAACCCTCTTTTGGTAGACATCACAGCTTACAAACACTTTTTGTAGTGGTTTTTCCAGGTTTTAAAACATGAAATTTCCTGCAAAACATGTCTAGTTCTTTGGCCGTCTTGCATTCACAGCATGTTTAAGATCTACCAACATGTTTTTAAATTTATTTATTCATTTTCATATGATTCATTTACATGTGATTCATTTTATGTGATTCATTTTTATGTGATTCATTTACCTTTTCTCTTCTCTCCTCCCTTCCCTTTCCCAAATATTTCATTGAGAGGAAGAAAACAAACAAACAAACAAAACAAAGGAAAACAAAATTAAAAGTACCAATGCACTCAAAATTGGATGCCAGTCTATCACAGGACACCAAACACACACATTCACACGTTTATTCATACCTAGGGGCAATTTAGCTGAGCGAGTTTGTCTCTCTGCATGCTTTTGGACAATGGGAGGAAACCAGTGAACCCAGAGGAAATCCACACAACCACGAGGAGAAAATGCAAAACTCCACAAGAGCAGTAACCCAAACTCGGGATCAAACCCTGGATTAGGCTATTTAAACATTTTAAACCGTTATCTGCTGTCACCAGTACAGAGTGTGTAGGGCGATTCTCTGTTTTGATCATGATGTTATTGCACTAGAACATTGTGTATCTTTTGACAGCCAGTATCTGATCCAAAATGAATTGATTATACTTATGACATGGCTGTTAACTATTCAAATCATGTGAAAAGCACATTTAACTAGAAAGACTTTAGAGATCTTTATTATACTTTGACTTCTATAATTTAAGCAAAGAGAAATATATCAATCAAAAGTATGTGGAAATACTTTTTTTTGTTTGTTTTTTAAAGGTCATATCAGTTAATGAGTCGGCCAAGTCAACATTAGAAAGTAGTTTAAATAAAAGTATGTTTTACAGAATTCAGCCATAGAAAGTCTTCTGACAGGTTTTTTTTTCCGGACTGACACACAAATCAACAAGTTTCCAGCTGTACTCATAATTTGGATAAGGTTTATAAGTTGGGAGGCTGACTGTCAATTAATTAAAATGACAATTTAAAATGATAGCATTCCTTTCAGCAACTCTGAAGTACACAAAATTTGTATAAATTAATTCATACATTTAAAATCTATATCCTGAATTTATATATTTCTGTAAAGCTGCTTTGAGACAACGTCCATTGTTAAAAGTGCTATACAAATAAAACTGAACTGAACTGAATTAAACCATCTTTCACAAGGGAAGGTGTGATTTAGTGAACATTGCACCAGTTCCAGAGGTTTTCATTCTCATTGCCTGAGAAGGATGCAACAGATCACTGGGACATAACGCAATCATGAACATTCCCACCATGTAATGACTCAAACTGGGCTGTCAGCCACATAACATAATGTGTTAACTGAAACTGCTTACAGTTACTGTGGGTTGTAAACAAAAGACTATTTTGTTTACTTCCATACAGCTTATTGGTTTATCTTTGTCACCTTATATAAAAATGGTGCTGGCAGCAAAATTCACACCCATGACTCCAGCTTATTTATATTAAAGCCCTTTTAACATTATATACAGTCAGTTAACTTAACTAAAAGCATTACTGTGTGATGTGTGATAAGACTGACAATCTTATCACATCTGTTCCAGTTTCCTTTGCTGTAGATATCTATGTTGGGAGCTTTTTAAACAATCTTTAAGAAGAACATTGTGTGTGGCCCTTAGCATGGAGTGCAAGAAACTGTCAAGAAAATGAAACAATGTGTGAAGCAAAAAAGCCTGGACTGGCAACTTTTATGCTTCACTGATGAATTGATGAATAGAGAATGCATGGACAATGGAAAGCTTATTGAGAGTCCAAAGTGTAAGCAGACACATTTCATTTTCTGGTCAAACATCAAAATAATTTAGGCTTAAAATGATTACATTTCACTAAACATTCATTTTGGGTTTCTTTGATACTTCTCTGACAACATTAACGTGTTTCTTTGCATCTCTCATCATGAAAATTAGTGTCTAGTTGATCATGGCACTGAGAATGAGACTCCTTATTTTGATAAAGAAGCTGCTTATTAGAGGAAACTTTCAAAAACATGCTTTTGAAACTTGCCAACAAACAGATACTTGAACATACAGATAGATTAAAGTATAAAAAGTTGCCCACTCCCATTCCACCCAGTCTTCAGGCAGTAGTAATAAAAACTGAAAAGGTACAACAATGAAACATAACTGAAACCACAATGCCCAGAGCTGTCTTCTAATACTGTGCTTTATTTCCCAACTGGTACATTTTGTCAATCCTTCAGTGTTCAGACAACACAATGAATCTCTTCGTGGGGCAAAATCTGCAAAGTACGTGCCAGATCTTTAGAAACATTAAATCTCATAGGAGGTTATGTTTCCAACTTCTGTTGCTCTGGGCTAGAATCAGAGCCAGAGCAGTGTGTGTAAGTGCGTGTGTGAAAGTAAACGTCTACTAAAATTCTACAGGGTGTCCCAAAAGTCTCCATACTATGAGGAAATTAATCCAACCCCCCCCCCCCCCCCCCACCCCCCCAAAAAAGAAATATTTCATACTTAGTTTATATTATACTGTATTTTTTTTGCTAAAGAAGTATAGAAATCATTCTCATGGCTGGATGCTGTCGCAAGGGTGTGATAGACATGCAATTACATGCATAACACCAGTTGTGTTTACAAAGAATGTAATCATGTAGAGAATATTTTGTAACTACAGTTACATTTTCTTAAAAATGTAAAGTTCCCCCAAGTATGGAGACTTTTGGGACAGTATTGTGCAAACTGGTATGCTACAAACTAGTTTGAGCCACACATTATCTCTCAAACCTTGTGGGCAAACAACCTCAAATGGACATTTTTCTGCAACCCAAGCCCTTACCATACTCATTTATTTTAATTTCACTTTTAAAAAGCTGTCACATCCATCTTTAAAGGATACTTGGATTGAATGCAGCGTCACTAAGATGGGAGCATGCAAAGGGATCCATCCATTTCAGTGCACAAACAAATATCCGAGTACTGAATAGTGTGTGTGAAGAGGAAATTCAGATACCTTTATTTTCATACAAGCATCAAAGATATAAAAACAATTTTTTTTCTCTGTTTTCTCTGAGTTCTAAACAAAGTAAATAAAAACAATGCTTGGGAGTGGACTCAGACTTTTGTACCCAGGGCTGTTTATAGATGTGTAGGTCCTGAATAAGAACTGAATTTCATAAATAAATCATTTTTGTTACACAAATCACAATCTGGCTAATTCTTATCGTATGAATGCCTCTTTGAGATTCTAATTAAGTTCTAATGTTCCCAGCTGTAGTGGACTGTTTCAGTATTCCCTGTCCAGATTGACCACATCCTGTACACTGTCATCAAAATTAAAGCCAAAACAGATGGTAGGTTTAAGTTACTGATAACTTCAAAAAGATGATATTGTCTTTTAGCTTGTTCTCTTAGTGTTCATTTTGCTGCCCCTGAGACAATGTTTTTTACGACATGACCTTTTCCCAAACTTCATATTACTGCTCTAAGGAATTTGCCAAATGTCAAAAACTCAATGCCATGGTAACGTTCAGTAGATGGAACACTATATACTATTTAGGACAGTAGTAAATGATTTGATAGAGGTGTATGTATGAAAGCAGTTGGATGTACAGTAACCTTCAGCTTTTTACTGAAAATACAGGGGTATTTCAATACATTTTACAAATTATTACAAATAATGAGGTCAACCGATCAGATATACAAAACAATGCAGGGCAATCAGAATCACAAATGAAGGAAAGGAGCAAAAGTAAAACTGTAGTAATGACTTGTAGTAATGCTCATACAATGGCGAAACCTCACAATGAGCAGAGGTGAGTGAACAGGTTTTAATACCATGTACAATTATATAATTCAAATTTATTTCTTGTGAGAATTATGTTTCAAAACATAAAGGCCTAACGCAACAATATTATATAATATTATATATTACTATATATTACATATTATAATTACTAATAGTATAAGTATAACATTTTAGTGTTTGCATCACGCCACTTATCTATGTTTGCTACATGAAATTCAAATTCTAGTTTGCATTCAAACTGTTACTTCACTTATTATGGTTTGTCAGTCTACGCAACACTGTTCAACTGTGGCTACTTTGGGAACTATTTAAGTTGATGGAGCACAAATGTCAGTTACTCAGTATCGTGCTGTTGTACAGATTATCTGCATGACTGTGAGTACCTGTGGGCTCGTATCTACAGCTGAATCACAGCCGTGTTGTTATTCAGTACAGGAGCACTCTTACTCATGTGATATTGCTTAATTATTTGAAGCAAACTCAGCTTGGACCCTACACCATGTGCTTATTATTTTTAAAACAGGCTTATATTGTTTTTAAACTACAACCCAACTTTAATCGCTTAGATCGTTATGCAGTTTGTCATCTTAAAGCATATTATTCTGTAATTACTATAAATTACACAGTAATTACAATTTAACTCATTAGAAGGACAACTCCCAATTACACAAGGGAGAATCATGTGCCAATGACAGGAGTTAAATGTGGTACAGTTACAGGGGGAAAGAATTTCCATCAAATTATTTTTTTAAATTATTATTCATCCTGTACGCACTTAACTTGCAATCAATCAATGCTTTTTTTATGATTCAGCCTGTACTCATCCAGTTTCCGTCCAATCAAATGCTCTCTAGAACACATTTGTCCCGTTCCTGTTGAACTCACCCAATCCCCAACCTCCACCTATTTGTTACTGTACATCAACCAAGTGTAACAAAGTGAAGAGACAGCTGAAGAAATTAAACTTGGATAAAGCTGCAGGTCGTGATGGAATTAGCCCCAGGGTATTGAAGGTTTGCGCCAACAAGCTCTGTGGGATCCTTCAGCACCTCCTCAACCTGAGCCTTCATCAGGAGAGGGTGCCAGTGATGTGGAAAGCATCCTGTCTCATCGCTGTCCAAAAGAAATTGGCTCTCTAAATGACTGCAGACCAGTGTCCCTCACATCATATGTGATGAAGGCTCTAAAGAGACTGCTCTTGGCCCACCTCAGACCTCAGGTGAGCTCATTTCTGGACCTCCTGCAGTTTGCTTACCAGTACATCTACTTACTGCAGAAAGCCCACTTTAATTTGGACTGCACCTAAGTGAGAATCACATTCTTTGATTTCTCAGGTGCATTCAACACTATCCAACCTCTCCTGCTAAGTGAGAAGATGGGTAGAATGCAGGTCAACACCTCCATCATCTCCAGGGTTACAGACAGACAGCCTATCAGACAGACCTCAGGAACTTTGCCTGGGGAGCTGCTTGTCTGAGTCGCTACAGAGCATCACCAGAGCATCGCAGGGAATTCTGCTATCCCTATTCCTCTGCCTGTACACTAAAGACTTCCAGTACAAGTCGGATCTCTGCCACATGAAGAAATTATCCAAAAACTGTGTGGTGGTCAGATGAATCAGGAATGTACAGTAAGAGGAGTATAGGGACCTGGTAAACAACTTTGTTGAGTGGTGTGGGAAGAATCATCCATTCCTCAATATGGCCAAGACCAAGAAGATGGTGGTCAATGTTGGGAGAAATAGAACCACAACCAGACCAATAAATGATATGGGATAGGATGTTGAGCTGGATGCTAACACCTACAAATATCTTGGTGTCCACCTCAACCCCAGGCTATGTACAGGAATGGGATAAGCAAACTTTATTGTCTGAGGAAGCTCAGGTCCTTTAATGTTTGCAGCAAGATGTTGGAAATCTTCATCTTCATCAGATGGTGTTATTGCAACTGCTGTCTTCTTTTTGGCCATTTTCTGGGGAGACAGCTTTAAAGACAAAGAAACAATGAAGCTGAACAAACTGATAAAGAAGGCCGGCTCTGTCCTGGGATGGCCAATGGAAAGTTTTGAGGTGGTTTTGGAAAGGAGTGCTCTAAACAAACTATTATTCATTCATGACAGTGAATTACACCCACTCCATGAACTAATGTTTAAACAGCAGAGCACTTGTTCATCATGTGCTGGGACATAGTGTGCATTAAAGCCTATTCTCAGAATAAGCTCATTGGACATCATGTGGATGCTCTGTTGAACATACCTACTTTGATGCACATCCGTTGTTCCATACCTGCTTTTTAAAATTTGTACACCATTTGCACCATCTCTTACACTTATTTATCATTCATCTTCTCTGCGCTTAATACCACTGCACTATCACTTTTAGGTTTGCTATATGTTTAGTCAGAGGACTTATATATTTGATCATTTTTATTGAAAATGTTTTTTTTTTAAATTACTTCTTGTAATTGTACTTCTTACTTTATTGCTCACTCTACTTAGGGATTAATAAAGTAATCCCTCCATCCATCCATCCATACATCCATCCATCCATACATACATACATACAAACAATGGATATCACTCTACAGTAACAACAAGCAAACATATCTACATGCTTTTCCTTTCCATCAATCAATTCTGTGTTGAACAAATGGTTGGAGTTTATGTTTATGTCTGTGCTCCTACCCACTCTAGATCTTGGACCAAATAATTGAACGCTAGCACTGTTACATGCAGCTTAACATAAAGCTAATGTGTGTGTATGAAGCATGGGGTGAGGGAGCATTTGGAAATATAAAGATGTTATTTTGTGTGCGTGCGTGCGTGCGTGTGTGTGTGTGTGTGTGTGTGTGTGTGTGTGTGTGTGTGTGTGTGTGTGTGTGTGTGAGAGAGAGAGAGCCATCCAAAATCCAGTTGCTCAATACAGATAAATGGCAGTCTTTTCCCTCTTTACAGTGGGAAGGGTAATGCCACGGGGAAGACGTAAATATTGAAAATAGTGAAGCTAACATTGTTGTGTTATTTGATACATTTTTGATTATCTTCCAGAAATATACAGTAGAAGTAATTTCGTTGCTTGCAAGGAAGCACATGCTGGCTGGTGACTTTCCACAGCCTTGGAGATAAGCTGCAAGGTGCAGCATGTGGTGCTGAGTGTTTAAGTCTCTCTCTCTCTCTCTTTCTCTGTGTGGTGCTGGTGTGATGACCTTGCCTTCACTAAGGCTAGATGAGATCCTCTCAGGGAGATTAGGTGCTAGACATGATTCACCACTCCTGTCACTGCCAATTGTCTAAATTGCCAAGGGATTACTGTGAGGATACAATAGGAAAGAATACTGCTAAGCAAGAAAAGGGAAACAAATATTAATGCAGTCATGTTTTCTGATTAAATAAGCACTCAAGCAGGTAAGTATAACAGGACTTGATTTAATAAAATATGTCCTTCAGGAGGAGTAACTCAAACACAGCCACATGATTAACCACATTTCTCTGTTTTTACAAAGAAAATCGGGCATTGATTTTCTTTAGGCCAGTCTTCACAGCACTACTTATGAACATGTACAAGCCTTTCTCCATAGTTATGAACATTTATGAATGCTTATTCCAACAGCTGTCAGCTGTCCTAATGATTGACCTTGCAGTTTTGATATCAAGATGACCTTAAAGCTATTTGTGAATGCACTCTAAATGAGTTATGTAGGACCCTGTATTACACCAATATCCGAATTACTTACTTCCTTAGAACAGTTTGGTATCACATCATGCAAACTCAGGTAGGAATTTTGGTTCAATTACAATAATAGTAATAGAAATAATATACTTTGATTTGTGTATTAGTTTTATTGTTTTGTAAGAGAGTTCTATTCTCTTTTATATTCTATTTGATATAATTTATTCTTCCATGTATAAATTATGGGTGTATGCAGAGTTAATGACTCTGTCAGCAACATAAGTCCAATGGTTATGCCAGTATTTACAGGAGAATTTAATGTGTTTATTTAGACTTAATCGACGCAAGTATTTAGGCTGATTTTCTGGGCTCTCCATTCAAATTATGTAGATTATGTGTAGTTTACACCTCCAAGGTTCCCTGAATTTTCTTGTGTAGTATCTGGCACATAGTTTTTCAACAGCGTCTAAACCACTGCCTTTAAACACAATCACTTGACTTTAAGCCTGAAAAAAAATCTGGGATAGAAAATGCAGACTGAAGTAGAAAATTTTCTTTGCAGTCAAATAATATGTAATATGTTGTAACATAAAACAGTTATGACTAATATGATGATGTATGACTGAGAAGATGGCAAGAAATGAAATAAACTATCTATAAACATCTAGGAATCTAGTATTTTTCCAGTACACTGCTGCCTGAATACAGCAATGTAGTAGTAATTATTACTTTAATCACTGGTTTAATTTAACAATATGGCTTCCAGCTTAAATATTCACAAGATTATAAAAAATATCACTTGTTCCAGCACATCCTCCTAATTTGCATACTATTATTATTATTATTTTTAAAATATCAGGCTCCAACTTTTAATTGTGTGCAACTTAATGAACTTAATGGGATAAGCTGGTAAAGTTGACTTGTGTTTTTATAATTTTATTCATTAAAAAAATCAGTTCTCAAGATAAGCCATGTCTCTGATTAAGATGATGTGTGCTCCAAAACTATTACTATATTATTACTTAATAGAGTTATATTTATGTAATTAATATTGGCCTGTAATTACATTACATAGTGTTTGTGGTTGTATTTACAAAAAATTGCATTGCATGACATATTTTGGCTATGTCATATCTGAATATGGCTCTATGTTATTAAGCTTGATGATTTCCTTCAAGGCAAGTGTAGCTGTCTACATTCTGGGTAAGGGGAAAATTCTTTTAATTGGTGAGTGAAAAGCTGTAGAAGGGTGAAGAGAATCTGAGCTCTGTGTTGTGTGCAAACTCTATTAATAATGAGAGTGGAATGGAAAAGAACAGGGAGGAGACGGAAAGCTTTTGTGTCAATGTAACCTTAGAAAACTGTTAGAGAGTAGTACTTTTTACTCACTTTATATTAAATACGTATTATACTTAACACGTAAAAACTCTATTGTGTAATAAGGAAAGGGAAAGAGACATTGGGTGAAATGGAATAAAATGAATATTATTTAAGGTTCACTCAAAAGGCTTAAACAGCCATACTTTCTGGGCGTTACAAATCTATAACTTTTTTTCCCAGATCAGAAATAAAAAATACATTCAATTGAAGCAAATAGGAACAAGTAGGCAGAAAGGAGGCTCAACAGAGTCTGGCTGTCCTGCTTGACGTTAATACTCTGTCCACTCATCAAATGCTCTTTATCTCCAGCGGCTGACTGACCTGTAAATATAACACCACAGACATGACCCACAAAGAGATTATCAATCTCATGAATGATAATAATGCCAGAGTGAAATATAGCACAGAAGAAGCCATAATAAAAACTCTGGCATTGTACTGTAAAGTATCGCAGACGATCAGTTTATTTGAGATGCAGCTACATTAACAGGTATCGACTAGGTTACAGTTTCATTTCAAGTAGAAAAATCTAGAATTTGAACATAAACTAAAAAATGTTTAGTCATATGAGTGAAATTCAGACCTTGATTTTGGTATTCTGTGCCTTCTACTCTTGTTCTTATATTCATTTAACATTGTTAATGTCATAGAATTCAACACCAATCCAGTCATATTGAAGGAATTTTAACTCAAGGTACCTTTAAAAAAATGAAAACGGTATGAGAATATTAATACTGTATATGCAAAGTATTATTAGTAAGGAATAAAACAAACTGATATAGGAAAATAATCAACACTGGGGTGGTGTGATGCACAGTTGTGTATTTTTCTATAATACCATGCTCTGCAGTGTTATTACTCTTATTACACAGTAACTTGGCAATTAAAAAAGCGACCCGTCATACTTATCATCAACTTGGACTTACATTTAATGATGACAGTTAGTTCTGTTATCACTTACTGTGTAACCACTAGAAATGATCATTCCCTGACCAGGTTCTTTTTGTTCTTTCTCCAGAAAGCAAGAACACAGCTTAAAACACACAACTTATCTTACTCAGAAAACAAAAAACATCACATTCTCTGTCCTGAAGACGTTCCCGTTTTGGAAAACTTACAATTACAAAGAACTGGCACTGGAGACTCCTTCCGTAAATGTTAGATACAAGTCTCCTTACAGCAAAATTCACCTATAATCAATTTCACCCTGAAAAACAACACATTTTTAAAACCTGTTTATTATTAGCGTTAGTCAGTGTATACTATAGCATCTGCCATACAGGTCCCTCTAAAATGTCTGTTACTATAGAAATACTAACATCTAAGAAGGAATGCATTAATGTAAACCTGTGATTTGTCTTGTGGCTGGTACTACTGTCAGAGGTGCTGTTATAGAAAATGAATCAGTACCTTCTGACCAGTTCACACTTGAGTAACTGCAATGTCTAGATACTGTTTGTTGTATGTTGCTGTGCACATGAGCTACCAAAAATCACTTTCTTTTAATAATTACTTGGTTGTTTTTTTTATTATTATTATTATTTTTTTTTTTACAAAGACAAGTGTTTCATTAAATTGAATAGAAATGCACTTTTCTAAAGCACCGTGTTAAAGAAAAGCAGGAACTGAGGAGACTTTAAGCCTAGAATGTACGTGCCTTTGCTCAATGCTGGAGAAAAAAATGTTTGGCTTGCCAAAACTAACAGTGTGTCTCCTGTTGATAAGCCGTTCATGTTATAAGAAATAAGACTTCAAGGGGAAAAATATTTTTAGAAAGCTCCAAGCAATTATTCAGAATCTATACTGTTTAAATGTCAGAACTGTTCCAATAGATCCTGACACTAATCAGAGCCAATCCTGCTGCTTTACAGGAAGCTTTTTTCTTTTAATTTTCTCAAATAACGATCACGTCTTAGCGCACTGGAACAGTCAAGGAGACAGCTCAAATGAACCATTTAAACCTCCGTGCACTAATGAGGGATTTCTGAAGACACCCACTGAGCTGTGCTCTGAAAAACAAATGACATCTGATGAAACAAGGATGGGTTTAAAAAATGCATTTGGTGCAACATGATTATTAACGCAAATTGATCTTGATCATAACTTGCATCCAATCCAAGACGATACACTTGATACACTCAATGTAGTCATGCAAAAACACTCAGCGGCCATTTGAATTAAAATAATAATTAGCCTGTACACCTGCTCATTCATGCAATTATCCAAAGAGCCAATCATGTGGCAGCAGCACAAAGCACAAAACCATGTAGGTCAAGAGCTTCAGTTAATGCTCACATCAAACATCAGAATAGGAAAATCTGACCTTAGTGACGTTGACCGTGGCATGGTTGTTGGTGCCAGACATGTCAGGCTCCATCTTCAACTGTCCAGTTTCCTTAAGCCTGTACCTACTGTAGCTTCTAACAGGAGTAGAACCAGATGAGGTATGGTATGCTATGGTAGCCCATTTGCGTCAAGGTTCAATGTATTGTGCATTCTGAGATGCTTTTCTGCTCAGCACAGTTGTAAAGAGTGGTTATTTGAGTTGCTGTAGCTGACCTGTCAGCTCAAACCAGTCTGGCCTTTCTCATCTGACCTCTCTCATCAACAAGACATTTCTGCCAGTTGCAGGATGTTTTTTGTTTTTCACATCAGCCTCTAGAGATTTTTGGGCATAAAAAATCCCCACAATCCCCCCCATTCTGATGTTTGCTGTAACCATTAATAGAAGCCATTGCACTGCTACCACATGCTTGACTGATTGGATATTTGCTTGAATGAGCAGGTGTACAGGTGTTCCTGTTAAAGTGGATAGTGAGAGCATTCACTAGATTGTATGATGGCTGTCTAAACTTATGGACATGGAAAAAATTCTACTTCTGTAGAACTCTTCCGTATAATCAGTTTTATATGGAATATAATATATATGTTTCTGTCCTCTTGACCCTTTATTTTTCAGTAAACATCTGACTCAGATTTCGCAGTATAATCTTTTTATATACTATTTATTCTCCCATGTGAAAGTCATGAGACACAACAAAAAGAATAAAGTCATTTTTAAATCACCAGCCCACTCATTTCAAAACATCCTCTTTTACACATTCCCAATGGGTAGCCATTGCTATTTTTAAAAGTTCTCATGGAGGGTTTTTGGAATATAAAAACATAACCTTTAAATTCAAGGACAGTGTTACACAATATTCAACCATTAACCTGTTTTTATGACCAATATATTGCTTCTCATAGACATAAGTCATTGTACAGTACTTTTTATGATATAAGTATATTGTAGGTTTCTGGTATGACAGATCATTGACTCTCAGTGTATTGTCCGACTGTACCAATTTTATGACTTGACTTGAAAATCTCCCCTCTGTAGGTTTTGAATGTAGATCTTCCTTAAAACCAATTTAATATACATTGCAATCTTGCCATTTTCACAGATGTCGAACTCTTCAAACAAAATCTCACATTTAAATTCATCCTCTCTGAATCTATAATTTACATGTAACTTATGTTCTGGGCCAGTTTCTTTTTGAAACTAGTTGAGTAATTCTGCTTGCTTTGTACAAGTACCAATAAAAACCTCATGGCCCCATGTATGTAGTTGTGCGATGTCACGCTCATCCTCTTTCTCATTCTTAATTTGTTGGGGAGTTGAGGTAGCAAATTCAAAGATGATGTTTGTTCTAGAAGATCCTGTGGGAGCTGGATGATGGACATAATCAATTACCAAAATATTTAGGAACAGAGCATGTTCGACTCACAGAACCTTGTCCTAACAAAGCAAGACTCACAGGCTATACCAAACACCTGCAACAGCAAGGAGTGAACTGAGCAGCAGACACAGTTACAGTGCCCCTGAAGAATAACAAATATAATATATACACTCACCATCTGTTTTATTTGGAACACCAGTACACCTGCTCTTTCATACAATTAACTAATCACCCAATCAAGTAACAGCAGTGCAATGCATAATTTACATCAAATGCACATACTGGTCACGAGCTTCAGTTAATGTTCAAATGAAACATCACAATGGGGGGGGGGGGGGGGGGGATTTCAGTAACTTTGATGTCCCACATGATTGACTGATTGGATAATTGCATGAATAAGTAGGTGTACAGATGTTCCCAATAAAATGGATGTTGGGTGTTTATACAACGGTTAGTTCCAGTCCACTCATTTGATTGGTTGAGCAGGCTTCCAAGATGATATATTTCCTATAAACACACTGGGATGTTTCACTGTGTGTTTCACTCCGCTTGTCTGTAACTTCCACGTCCTAGTTCAAAACTGCTACTACATCAGTACCGATTTCATCATTGTACATGGCAAATGATACTTTTCAGGAATATAACTTTTGGCTAAAAATATGAAAGCTGAGAAAGCCTTCCAGAAAAGGAAGAAGCAGTGGCAATTTTACTGGAAGCACCTTTAACCGGAATGTACAAATCAGCCAGCTAGCTGAAGTGTGGCTTCTTCGGTATCTATTTTTGCTAGTGGAGCAAAAATAAACCTAATATTTGCCCATATTGTGTCTGAAATGTCATTTACTCAATATTAATTGCAGTTACCTATGGCGCTTAACCTGCGGGTTCATACCTGCGGCGAATCACAGCAATGCCAATATTCAGTATAACCCCACTCTTGCTCGTGCAATGTTGCTTAAATAATATACTATACATACTGTATAATATAACCTTCTTTTATATCTAGACCTCTGGGTTTTACTAACTGCCCTGTAAATAGAGCAACAAAATGGTTGCAGGTTTGCAATTATGACAACAAAGAGATTATCAAATCACAACTTACAAATCACACCTACCATTCTTGTAGTATCATTCAGTTCAACAGCTATGTTGTAAAGCTTTAGATTATGCAAGTGCAAGTGAACTATTTGCTTGGCTTTGCAATTTAATTAGCCAAAACCCTGAATTAATCATTTACTTACACTTTGCACATAACTCTGTTTACATATCCTTAGATTTCCCATAATCGCAATACACATAAAAAATATTACACCAGTTAAGGATTTATTGACCAAAGACATATTATATACAAGATATACACCCTTTTTCAGGTTTCTGGTCAGAACCAGTCACAGTCTGTCATTGTTTCTCTCTTTTAGCTTCAGCTTTTCAGGGGGTGTGAGCTAGTGAAAGTATAAAAGAGGCACATTAAGGCTTTCACATTCTCAGCAGAAAACAAAAATAATGCTGTAATTAACAAATTTTGTGTAATAAACTAATTTTGTGTTTGAGTGACAAATAGATTCATCACATTCATCTCTTGACAGTTTGGGAATTTTACATTGAAACAGATCAAGTTTTGTTTTTCTAGAAAGAAGGGGGTTGGTTGAGACTGACCAATCATAACTGTGGGAACATACAGTATGTCTTTATCCCCTAAAAGTCTCAAAATTTATCTTCAGCAGAATGTGGATGGAGGTGAGTGAGGGGAAGTGAAGTGTACATGTCTGAGTGCTCGGTGCTCGCAGAACTGAAGTGCTCTCATGAGCGACAGATTCTCAGCTCCACACTCTGGAATACTTTTGTGTGCACACAATTCACAGCACCTTGCATTCAATTATGATGTGCATGCTTACTGATATTGCTCTGAGCACTCAGGTTGGCCATCCTCACACTTTCTATTACATGCCAAAGTGAACATGCTATATACATATATATATATATATATATATATATATATATATATATATATATATATATATATATATATATATATATATGGATGGAGTCCATCCATCCATCCACTATACCGCTTATCCATCGCAGGGTAGCTATATACTGACTCATCTCCTATAATGCCTGATGAGGTTGGAGAATACATGGCAAGGGATCTGAGACCATTCCTCCATACAGAATCTCTCCAGATCCTTCACATTTCTAGTAGACCACAACAAGTTGACCACAAAATCAAGGTCCTGTCATGGCCATCCCAATCCCCTGACTTGAAACCCATAGAAAACGTGTGGGGTGAACTGAAGAGGAGAGTCCACCAGCGTGGACCTCGAAATTTGAAGGATCTGGAGAGATTCTGTATGGAGGAACGGTCTCAGCTCCCTTACCATGTATTCTCCAACCTCATCAGGCATTATAGGAGAAGACTCAGAGCTGTTATCTTGGCAAAGGGAGGTAGCACAAAGTACTGACTAAAAGGGTGCCAATAATTGTTGCACACAAATATATGTTTTTTTTTACTGGATAAACCTGTGTTGTGTTTGCAGTTGTTTGATATCCATGAGAGTAGAGTATTTTTGTGAATTTTTTTAAACAAAAGATCAGTGGCTAAACAATAATGACAATTTTTCACAGCCTTCTTTGCTCATATTTAGCAAGGTTGCCAATATTAGTGGAGGGCACTGTATGTTTTGTAAGATGTGGTTGATTTATTAGTTCTAAATCATATAGGGATCTCAGCATCATTGAACTGACCAAGAGAGACATTTTTTTTAGCAGCTGAATGCAGGGAGAGAGAGAGAGAGAGAGAGAGAGAGAGAGAGAGAGAGAGAATATTAGAGGAATAAAGTTAAAAAGAAGAACCCTTTGACCTCTGAGGTCATCTACTACTAAATACTTGTGATATTCCAAACCAGCTTGTTCAAAAAAATTACATATTGTTACAAATCAGAGTGAGCATGAGGGTTAGAGGTTATAGCCTTTTCTAACACTTTACTTATACAAAATGCAATAAAACCCTTTCATTTGTAAATCCTATGAAGTTTGTGAGAGTTTTGCTTGCCAGTATAGGAGGAGGTTTGGTTTTACTTAGTACATAACAGCCTAATCCAGGAGACACTGAAGACTCCACAAAGTGCTTTTAAACTTTTGGTTCTGTAATTTTGCTACTTCATGCCCTGTTTTTGTTCCTAATGGCAGATGACTGGCACTCCCTGTGCCAAAAAAAAAAAAAGCCTGGAAAGTATAAGAGTGAGCCAAACAGGATGCACTTGTTTTCCGTTCATGCAGCAGGCAGCTCGTGATCAGCTAGGTGAAGAGTAAGCACTTTTAGAGAGGAGTTAAAATGTGTTTTTTTTTTTTTTTTATGAGGGTGGATAATACATCTTTTTCATGGTGCAATTATTTCATATTGTGCAATAACCAGGCTTGGGGAGTAATGGAATACATGTAACATAGTCAGGATACAAAAAACTGGTAACAGTAATCCGTTACAGGTATGTCAAAAAACAAAGTAATCAGATTAGTGGTAAAAAAAAAAAAAAAGGGAATACTATCAGGAATAAATTTTTTTTCATTTAAAACCAAAGAAATTAATCTTTTGATATAACACAATGTTGACAGCTGCTTGATTTATAGTTCTGGTTCTCTCTTCGTGACTCACATGAGAAACCTCCTGGTGCATGAGCAAATAAAGTTAATTTGGTAGAAATGAACACAAATTGTTCTATGAAATGCTTTTGTTAAGGTGACCATATGTCCTCTTTTTCCCAGACATGTCTTCTTTTTCAGACCTTAAAAAAGCGTCTTGCCGGGATTTTTACGTTTGAAAAAATGGTACTTGGCTTTAGTTTCATTATGATGTGCTCATGGTCTAATACTGCATCATGTGTGTGCATGTTTGCATTGCTTCAACCCCTCTCTATAATTCCCACCTTCTCACACACCAATTGGTCGATTATAAAAGGCTTGCAGCAACTATTGGCCAAATTCCTCCTGCCTCTCAACCGTTAGCCTACACTCAGCGAATATGCATCGCTGTTGTGTACGGTGTCAAACAGTTGCTTGACAACAGCAGCAAATGACAGCTGTCCTGAATTAAAACAACGCCCATGACCATATAAGATCGTTTTTAATTTCACATTATCACATTGCTTTGTATTACAGGGTCATTCAAATGTGTAAATAATGGCAGAAGGTACACTCATGGCATCTGATATTTTATTTTCATTAAGAGAATGTAGGAAAAAATGTAAAGCTTGGGCAGAGTGAAACCAATTTTATTTATATATATTTATGTGATGCTAATAGTGTGTCTTTTTCTGTGTATTAAAGTCTGCATTCATAGTAACACTGTTTTGAATGCTATTAAGACACATAACACACACACTTTTTGGAAAACCAGAATATGGCCACCCTAACTTTTGTGATGTAATGTTACCTGCCTCAGGGACAGTGATCTTTTACTTATTCATTTACATATTTTATTCAAACAAATCCAAACACTAAACACGTTTTTAAACTCAAAAATATGCTCTAAATAAAAGTATTTTAGATCATATTGCTTTTATATTGACTTTATTTGGAAGTAATCCAAAAATAAACAGATTACATTACTTTCATGTTGTGATACTTGGATTACGTTACTGATTACATTTGGTATGAAGTAATTTGTAACTGTAATCTGTAATGTCTAACCAAGCCTGGCAATAACAATGATGTTAGTGGTGGAAGTCTGTTGTATAACAGTACAACATGGTGCCTGCTTACTTTCAAGGAAACAAACTTACAGTGTAATGATTTAGTGCCTCATTTCATGCACAGTAGGCATGCATGACACAGTGCCACTATCTGTATATGTATCTCAATTTGTTTAGTGCTCCAAATATCCGTAACTCCGTTTCTATCTGGATTAAAACCTGAGATGGGCTTGCTTAAACCAGAAGGAGTTTTATTATTTTTTTAATGAAATGTGAGTTGTTAGTTGGTTTTAATTACCAAAATATAAACAAACTAGATGCCTAATTTAATCTCTGTTGGCACTGGCATATTGAGAAGGATCAAAACTTCCACGAGAAGGGGTCATCAGTAGTATGTAATCCAAGGGCATCGGTCTCGCTAAGTTTGAAATTCAAGTATGTTTGTAAGATTGGGTGGATTTATTAGTACTAAATCATATATGGATCCCAGCATTCATGAGCTCACCAAGAGAGACATTTTTCTCAGCCAAATGCAGAGAGAGAGAGAGAGAGAGAGAGAGAGAGAGAGAGAGAGAGAGAGAGAGAGAGAGAGAGAGAGAAAAACTAGCAGCCTAATTTAAACCACAGCAAGCCTGGCCAGGTAAGAATGAGCCTGGTAAATGTATCATAGAGTACATTCATTTTAATGAAAGAATGAATGTGCTTGGTTGTGGTCACATGGATCTCAGTCCAATGTATACCTTTAGTTTCAGACAGATTTCTGGCAAACTGTCTAAAAAAAACATATAGTACAGTACATAAACAGTATAAATCTTGACAGGCTTGGTGAGTACTGGAATACATGTAACAGCATGATGTAATCATGATACAAAAAATTAGTGACTAATCTGTTACAGTTACATCAAAAAACAAAGTACGTTATGTTACTTTCATATTGTGATACTTGGATCGCGTTACTGATTACATTTGTTATGAAGTCATTTGTAACTGTAACGAAATAGATTTTTTAAGTAACACTTCCAACCCTGAATCTTGGCCAACATAGTCTTCATACACTTCTTACTAGTTTCAACCACATCACCATTATGTATTCAAATACATACAAATATATTGTGAAATCATACCGATCGTAATGTATATATGCTGCCCTCTACACTTCTCTTCTCTTCTCGATCACTAAAAATAAGACAAATAAAGACAGCTGGCAGGCGAACAGCTATCATGTGGAACCACATGCTGCAAATCTTTTCCTCTGGGAGCTGATGACAAGCAGGCACTTGTGTTCCATGAATGGAGTGACGTAGGGAGAGAGAGGGAAAGAGAACCCAGGCCCAAAAATAACACAGAGAGCAAGCCATGGCTAGCGGGATTTTTTTTTTCTCCATGTGCAACATTTTGTTGACATGACAGTACTGGAACTGATCCAGATATATGTAATCTGTAATATAACTTTGGCATGACACATCTAATGCATCTTTGAGTTTATGGCAGATGGGATGCCCTGCAAAGAGTGGCTCCCTATAAAGATGTCACAAAAACATGTGGCAGCTGTGGAGCTGCATCATAAAATACTGTAAAATAAATATTTATCTTACAAACAAAATCAGGGTTTGAACATCAAATCTACAATTGCTTAATAAACTGACTCATGTCAAGCCCTTTTTCTTTATCTTTATCATGTTTCCAGCACCGTCACAGGCATTCCCAGGAGAAATGTTTTGATTTAGAAGCTGGACATGTTGTCAAAAGATGTGTACAGGAAAGGAGAATTTTTCAGGTAACAAACATGTCCATATGGTAGAGAGATATTACAGTAGACAAACTGGTTCATACATTAATTGGCTCTGCTTTAGTATTCAGATTGGTGCTCTGAAATACTTTGATGGGTCAACATCTGGACCATGGGCCTCCATTTGATGACCCCTGGTGCTAATATAAAGCCTGTGTTATGCGATTGTTCAGCTATGACTAATATTCAAATACTGCTTTTACCACTTTGCTGTTCAATAACTTTAGACTCTGAGTTATTGCCTCCAACTTTTGTTTTTGTCTTGCTGTCATCTGTTTCTTGAAGTAATTAAGTGTAACTAACTTATGTTTCCTTATAAGGCATGCTTGAAAACATTTCTGTTTGCTTCTACTTGAAACCTGTCCATAACCAGAAAACTTATCTAACATAACTGTTATACTTTCCTCAATGCATGTTCTTCATTTGTCAGAAGATATACCAATAAATAATAAGAAATAACATGTAATCTGTTGGAATTGTAATGTTGTCAAATCCTCTACTGTGGTAAGTAAAAAAATTAATAAAACTTGAGCTATATTTCTGTGAAAGTTTTTTTTGGAACAAACAATAAACAGGCTGAAGCTGATCATCCAAAGTTAGAAGGAAATATGGATCAGAATATTTGTCAGTGAAACCTGGCAGGAAGATGACTGTAAATTCACTCCTGTGCAGTGATACATGTGTGAATCTGAGGTGAAATTGGATTCCCTGTGCTATGCTGAGCCGAAGGATTTCACAGTTTTGAAGACATCAAAGCTGCTATTCAACGACACTCATGAACTGTGTTAAGGGTGCAAGCTATGTTTAGCTTTCACTCTGCTCAGCTATTGGCGCTATTTCCAAATCTACCCGCTATCTCCACATGAGATACTCGCTCTACACACTTAGCCCCAGTTTCAGGCCTGAGTGTTCTTGGGTTATCTTTCAAGTGCAATTTGCGATATCACTTATTTACTTTCTGCCTTAAGCCTTGTGATAATATGTTACTGTCACAAAATTACAGCTGTAAACAACCATAAGAAAGCATGATGCAGTGCTGCCCTCCTTGTTTGAATGAATTGTTCAAGCCAAGTTTTGTTAGACAGGTTTAAAAGATGACTCTATTAAAGAAGAACAGTTTGACAGCAATCTTTTAAAAAAAAAAAAAGAGTGAGAAATTACATTTCTCAAAGCCTAATCTATCAGCAGCTGTTTTGCTATTGGTTGTGTGTTCAGTCAGTTGAGCAGTTGACCACTTTATATGAAATGCAGTTACTGTTAGCACTCTGATGTTGTTTATTTTCCTCAGTGTTGGGTAAGTTACTTTAAAAATTAATTAATTACTAATTACATTGTCAATGGTGTATTTAAATTAATAACCCTGTCTGGAAAGTAATTGCATTATTCATTACTAATTACCTCTTTTAATTCTTTAAATTCTAGTCAAACACAGAATAGTTTAGCCTATTAAGCATATTAAGCCATTTTTAATACAAAAATGGAAACAAATATATATAAACTGGCTTAAAAATAATAGCTACTACTTTGGAGAGAGGCCGATATTGTTTTTCCCTAGGAGGTAACTTACATTTTACTGGGATGTTCTTGTCTACATGTGTCAAAACAATGTAATGGTAATGGGAATATTTCGATTTAGCAATACAGCTACTTGCTTCTAATGACATCCTTGAACATAGTCGACTTCACAGCCACATGTCGCAAACTTGCACCAACACGTGCTAGCCTACAGCTAAAGAATTTAAAGGGGTTGAGTTAAATTAGAAAACAAATTTTGTCTTTAGATTATACATTTGGATTTTAAATATCCAATATTGTTTTATACAGAATTGTTGAAAGTCTATACAGCATGAAATGCAAGAATGTCAGGTATTTCCCACCCACCTAAGCTACCCGTAGCGCAACTACACACATGTGTGACTTGGTTTCTTTGCCATTTGTGTTTTATTTTGGTTTCTGTCCTGTCTCAGCCCCTGTTTTGTGATTGGTTGTTTCCCTTATGTGTCATCATTGTTCACAGCTGTTTCTTTTCCCCCTTTGATTAATTTGTCTATTTTTGCCCTCGTGTTTCTGTATTACAGCCCAAAGTATTGTGTTTTTCTGCCTGAATGCTACCAAGCCTTTGTTTTCTGTGCGTGGTTCCCTGATTTTTTATCTTGTTCTCGTTTTGTGATTCTGTTAAAGCCATACAAGCTCATGAGGTCGAAGAGACAACCTACATTATCAAGCTCTGCTCAAGCCAGAATTCGATGGGACTGTCTACCAAGCTCTGGTGTGATAGAGGAGAGCTGGCTGGTAGGTGGGAGAAAAGTCAAAAGAAATTTGTAAACGATTACAAGATCATATTTTTGTTTCGTTTAAATTTCCATTTTATTGAATGCATACACATTACACTTATTGCATCATGCTTAATAATATTTTACATTTAATAATTAGGAACATCCACAAAACAAGTTATAGCAGCTGTAAACACTCATTTCCTAATGATCTCTTGGAGTTAGAAACTACAAAGAAATTACAAAAACAAAGTCCTGAAGACTTTCCTGTGGCTGAAAACATAAAGAAACTGCTTTACAAAGAACTAACGCTGGATTAGGACATGTGCATTAATATAAACCTGCTGTTATAAAAAAATAATCAACACCTTCTGAACAAGCAGAATCATAGAATCAGAGAATTTTCTGTCAGCCAGGGATGTATCGCGACTGACAATGTGTCTCTGACCTCAGTCTGCTCATCTGAGCCATGTGATTAGGTCATACAGGCTTTAAAAGAACTCTGTAAAAGGCAATGCAGCACGCCACAAGATAAGAATGCACTCTGATATCTTGGCCAAGGCGCTTATCAGACGGAAATGTGCACTAAGTGGGCCACATTATAAAAGCACAGCAATGGAGGAAGTAGAGGTTAAGAGAACAGCTTTGACTTTGACTCATGGCCTCAATATAACAATGACTCCATTATAGTGTAAGTAATAATAGCTTGTTGTAAGGGAACTATGAAGACACAATAACAGAATGAACACAGTCAACTAATACACAGTTAATAATCTTATGAGAGGATTAAGCATTGTTTAGTTAAATATATAGACAATTTGATATTGACCGGTGCACTGTCACTAAATACATACTAGTAGAAGGGTAAATGTTGTATTGTCATTTACCCTTACAATTTATTAATTCATTCATTCACTTTCAGTTTTATCCTGGCAGGGTAATGGTGGATCCCGAGCCTATCTTGGGAACAAACACTAGACACGAAGCAGATGCAATGCTCCAATTCACCTACGGGCATGTTTTTGGGAAGTGGGAGGAAACCTGAGAACCTGGAAGAAACCTGTGCAGATATCATATCAAGCTCTGCATAGACAGCAAGCTGAGCTCAGGATTAAACAACAGACCCTGGAGCTATGAGGCAGCAATGTTACCCACTGCACTACTGTGCTGTCCCCTTATTATCATGTAATGAAAGCACAGATGGAAGCAAGTGCGGGTATGGCAGTTTAATAATATAACAAATCCAAAGGATCAGACAGAAATCAATACACATGAACAGGTAAGGGTCAATCGATCAGGTAAACAGTCCAAACTACTCAAGGCCAAGAGACAAGGTTGGGAACATTAACAAAGTCAAAACCAGATAAACAAACACGGTATCAATGCTTGGTAACGACAGACACAAACGGCAACTGAGCGTATACTTTGCAATTTGCTGTATGTTTGTGTGAGAGTCTCTTATATAGTGTGGTGTGATTGTCAGTGTTATTGGGAACAGGTGTCTCTAATTAGAACTGGAGCGAAGGTGAACGTGTTCGTGTGAGTGTATGGGAAGTGTAGTTGTCTTCGGCCATGTTTGTAGTTAGTGGAGTATTCTTGGAAATGGAGTCATTGCCTTACGATGACATGATGCTTATAAGTTAGAAATTCAAGTCTAATCAGCAGCGTTTAAGTTTAATTTCAGCAAAACTTTACTAATGTTCTCTCTAGAGATAATGAAATTCTTGTCTCAGTTATATTCTCAGGTACTTAAAAAAATTAATTTGCTAAAAAATTATAATACGCAGTTTTAGAAATATAAGATTTTTATTGGAATCAGATAAACTAGCCTCTAGGGTTAAACTGAGGGCCTTAAATGTAGCTTTTCATAGAATTCATAGCTCTAAGGATCATTTAAACCATTAAATCATTAGATCATTATTGTGGGGCAGACGTAGTATTGAACATAAGTATTTTTATTTTATTTCTGTCTGGTAGTTTTATTACAGTTAAAGAGCAGGAAGTTTCTATTGTGAATCAACAGCATAAACATAAACCCCAGCATTATGTTTATAAATTACCAAGGGTAATTCCAAAGAGCTAGATATAAAGGGAAAACCTTATGTGGCACTGTATTCTTGGAAACAAAACAAAACAAAACAAAAATAATTAGTCTTCATTCAAGTGGAGCAGTGCTTGGCTATAGAGGTCATTTAACTTATGTAGCAGATTAATATAACTCTGGAGTACTTCTGTATTGTTGATCTACAGAGTGTAATTGTGTGAAGTCACAAACATGAAGAAAAAAAACTATACATACAAACAGATTAAAGTTTCTCAGCCTGTTTTGTAGCAAGGACTATGAATATTTTGCTCATTTCTGTTCTCTAAATCCTGTGTTTTCCATTTCCTTTAAATACAAGAATTGTTGAATCTTGAATCTAATGATTCAGACCACATTATAACATGCAGAAGTTGGGTGTAGGTAAGCATGGGAAGGCGATGTGGATTTTATTTTAATCCAAATAAAAATCAAGCGCAGGGGACAAGACACAGGCACAGTTATCATCAGTAACTTCATATTATAGACCATAATATAGACCAGGGGGTGTATAAAATTTTTTTAAATCCTTTCTTATATGTTTGGTAACCATGGTGATTTCAGTTAGGACCTCATTTAGGACAAAAGTGATTACAGGATAACATTTCCTAAGTACATTATCTTATCTTATCTCCAGATATGAAAAGGGTATTACAGAAGCATCCTAACATGACACAAAATCCTAAAAAGTGTATAAACTTTAGGATAACCCAACGGGTGTCGTAACTTAAAACGTATTTGAAAGCCAACAATAAGTCACATTACAATAACCATGTCTGAGAATGGCGTTACTTTTTTAATGATACAAGACGAAGAACTGTAATGTTTGATGGTGGAAAGACTTTTGGAGTACCCAGATGATCTTTGCTTTGACAACAAAACACTGATAAATAATTACAGATTTCCATGAAGTATGATAATGCAGTTAGAATTAGAATTGCGACCAACATTAACAAACCGTCACGGAGCATTACCAGTCATAGTGCAAGTGATTTAATATTTAACGCATTCCATTTTAATCAAAAGTTTACTTCACAGTTGGTTGCTTGGTAACAGACCTGAGAGTTGATTATCGAACTCGATGGGGCAGTTTAGGATTTCTTAACTGGAGATAAGATAAGAATCCTAAGTTAAGATTTGCTTCTCTAATACAATTTTTTTTTTTTTTTTTTTTTTTTTTTTTTAAACATTTAAGAACATTATGTCAAAGGGATAATGAAATATCTTGATATCCTGGCATAAAAAATGTTAATGATTTCTCACAAACTGTTTTAATATTTTTTACTAAACAATCGGTCCTGGAAAATATTCCAAGAAAGATTATTGAAATATGTACATTTATATATTTTTTCTTTCACACTGCACTGAACACATTTCCCTAAATAATTTAATTCCATTTAATTTCAAGAGTCATTTGTCACAGCTCCAACAATAAATCTTCAACAGTTAATCTTCTTTATAATGACTGTTTGGTTGTGTCCAAATCATCCTAATTTATTAGGCAAAAAATAATAAAATAAAAAATATATAGTGGTCATCCAAGAGCCTTTTAATGGGAAGCTTGGCATTGCATAATGCTCACAAAGTGCCCCATAATCAGGAGTATAACCTGCCACTGCAACTCTAATCGAATCCTCCAAATGTGCATCAAGTGTGTTCTGTGTTTTGTTCTGAATAAAATTCATATCTGAAAATGCAGATTCACACAAGTAAGTTGAACCAAAATCAACTTTCATGGCTGCTGTGCAAATGTTTATGTATTTCTCTGGGTCAACAAGTTTCCAAAAGTCTGTGGACCCCTGATGGGATTTGAGGTTAATGTCACTTTGCAAAGTGAGAATCTCCATCTCAACCTCACTAGAATCCAGGTTAAGTGCAACACTTAGTTTCTCAGAAATGTACAGTATGTCCACTGGCATGAAAGGAATTGAATTGAATGACACGCATGGTTGCAGCTTATCAAAGTCATTGAATCTGTCCTCAAATTCTTGTCCAAGCTTTGTCAAGAGTTCAGAGTACTTATTTAATGCTCTGTCAAATGCCTCAGATGCAAAAGCATTGTTGCTTAGCATTGACTGCATGGATGGAAAGTTTTGCAATTTTTTTCCTCTGGAAATATGTTGAGAAAAAGCTGACCTTATCTTTGAATGCATTTACCACACTGATCATGTCACTGATTGTCTTACCTTTGCCTTGCAGTTATATTATATTATATTATATATAAATTATTCAATATCCAAGTGAGGCCAGTTAGCTAGGCAAGGTCCAGTTGCCACTCAGTGTCCTCAAGTATAGAGGTGTCCTCCCCTCTGGATTCCATGAATACCTTGATTTCACTCAAAAGAGCAGAAAAACACTGCAAAATCCTTCCTCTGCTCAGCCAACGAATTTAAGTGTGAAGCCACAGGTTTCATATTCAGCTGAGAGCTCCTCAAGAAGTATGACCTGTCCTGGTTCTCTTTTGACTGAATGCTGTTAATTATTTTAACTACAGGGGTCATTATGTGATCAAATCCCATCACTTTGGCACACATTGCCTGCTGGTGTATAATGCTGGTGTAATGTAGAAACTTTGGGAAATCCAGGTCCCCTCTGCAAAGCACCACGAATCCAGTGTGCCGGCCAGTCATTGCAGGGGCTCCATCAGTTGTCACCAATACCAGCTTTTCTAATGGCATGTTTTTGTCGATGACATACTTCTTAACCGCATCATAAATATCAACACCCTTCGTTGTTGTCTTAAGGGGCAGTAATGTCAGGAATTCCTCTTTCACTGAAAAATCACTGAAAACCATTCTAATGAAAACCATCAGCTGTGCTGTGCAGCTAAAATCTACAGACTCATCATGCTGGATGGAAAACCATTTGCATGAACCTAAGTATTTCTCCAGTTGCTTCGTTACGTTCGCTGATATAGCCCTGACTCATCTTACGTTTGTGTTCACCCCGAGTTGACCATCGGAGAGTGCAGACATGATTTCATCTCCATTCTTGTGATCTTTAAACAATGTGTTCACTATCACAGTCATTGCTCCTTTGACAATTTCACCATTTTGTGTTTTGTCAAAAAATGAGTAACCCTAAATGAAGCTTCATTTGCAGCCTGTGACTTCTTACTGGGTCTGGTAAAAAAAAAAAAAAAAAAGATTGCTGCCTGCTTAATGTTGCTTTAAACTCGTTAACTTTTGCTTTTCTAAGTGATGTACCTGGTGAATAACTGCTATTGAAAGTCTTGTGGATTGTCTGTCTCCCACTCTTCGGTAAAGTAATAAGTCTTTTTCTTTTTTGCAGGATCTGGTGCACTATCAGCCATAATTAATCCTTTGTTGTTTTTTCTGTTATAGTTGATTTCACCTTGTTTATGTCGTCAGCTCGCTACCGCCTCAACTCACAGAATAGCCTACGAGAAACATGTGCTAAGTATGTCCTCAATAACATTAACAATATCGTGCGTAAACGTCTAAATATTTACATTTTTTAAATGATGATTTTATTTGATGTTTTAATGTTATATGAAATGTTGACATAACACTTTCATTTTTTGTAAGTGTAAATAAAAAAACAATACTAAACTAAAATCAGTAATTAAAATTGAGCATATTTATAGAACGTGCTTGGCGGGTGAGTCACAGACCTCATGCGGCCTCCAGGTGCCCACAGGCATCATGTTGGTGACCGCTGATATAGACAAAACAGGAATACTGAGAAAACAAGGCTCAGATGTGCACTAATCAATCAACAAGACTATGGCCTACTAAACAGTAGGTGAAAAGCAGTACGCCAAAGGAGTAGTATGCAGTAGGAACAGTAGGTGAGAAATAACCGAGAAATTCTGCAGGATGGAACCAGTGCATACTGCACTAGCGGAAGAGCTGTCAGAATCCAAAATGGCGGAAGGCAGCAGGTCAGCTCTTTTTAACTGAAAGTGCTATAGGTATTAAACATTGTTCCTTGTGGTTAAACTGTACTTGTTAAACGACACCTGAGTAAATGTTAACTTGCTGAAGGTGCAGGTGCAGGTGCGGTGCAGGTGCTCTGATCTGGCCAGCTCTTGAAGTTTTTGCAGTTTATGATGCCATCATTGGTCACATGACAATGCCAACATGGCAGATGTAGTATGTCTGGATTGTGTTCATACTACATACATATACTGATCAGTACTTACTGTATCAATGGCTAAGCAGTAGGTACTGAATCAAACGCAGTATGTACTGTCACAGTATGGGATTTCTTATGCAGCCTTTATAAAGAAACAAAGAAACAGCAGGTCATACACAGACTAATCAAGAATTAACACAAAAAAGATGAACACAGTAGGGCAGTGAACCAGTGACAGGACTGGGCCGGAGCCAGGAAAAGAACAAAAACAGGAGTGCATGGTGATGTAAACAAAATGCATGATATGAAGCAGTGATCATTACTCTGGGAAACCTTCCCTAATAGTTTTATATTTATTCACCAACAGATTTAGCATCTTTTTGAGTCTCTGCTTTTGCTTCCCTTGATGATTATAATTTCTTCTGCTTTACTCGCTCATAGAAAGAGTAGTTTTACACCAAAAGCATATTTTTGTTTTATTAGCTGTCAAACAAATGAAACTTAAAGCTTGGCAGTACAGAACATTTGAGTATGAGGACTCTTTCTAAAAAAATGTCCAAAAGCTCACACAACATCATTTCAGGAGACCAGGATCTCAGGAGAGAAAAAGAAAAAGGAAACTGGACTTTACTAAACACATTCCCACATGGTAAAGGCATGTTGCCAGATCTAATGAATTGAATTTATGGAGGACACACATGCAAAGCTTAATTTCACGCTGCTGAGAAACAGGGGGGAAAAACAGAGCTATTTTCAGCAACCACATTCATGTGGCCTAAAAAATGGCCTGTCCACAAAGTTATTTAACAGATAATAAAGTTTTATTTTAGCATCAGAAGAAAATCAATAACATGGACATTCTTTCGAGTTATGAACCGTTCTGTATGTAACAATTCAAGCCAAAGCCTTTTTGTATGAAATGGTATGAAATGGAAATGCCAACATCTGTCAACAAAAGTATTAGACCTTCTTGATTTCTCTCTGTCTGCCCACAACCATGTGAAGAATGTAGTGTTATTGAGTTTCTTGAGAGATTATTTTTTTCTTTAAATGAATGGATGTTCACTGGATAACCAAAATTGTTTGACAGAGGGCATAGGGTAGAACTAAATCAAAGGTTTGAACATCGTGTATAATCTTTAACTGTCAGGTAAAAAATCTTTAAGTAACAGGTTTGCATGTAAATTGCAAACTTTCCTGCCATCTAGTATATCACTTGATGTGGCTGCAACAATTTTAGAAAATAATTTTAGTTGAATGTAATTTTGTGGAAATATTAAGGTTGAGTAAGAATGTTTTTTTCCTCTGAACCAATACAATTAATACACTAAACAGAATATGTATTATTTGTAAGGGACTTTATTATATGTATTTGTATTTGTATCCTATATGCAAAGGACCAAAATATATAGACATTATTTTCTGAGTATTACAGGAAGATTGGGTCAAAACTCTGCATTAGTAATGGTACACTGGAGCAGTTGTGGTGGTGTTCTGGGCTGGGATCTGAATTCAGAACTGGGGTGTTAAATACTGTACTTTGTTTACTTTACTCAAGCATGATTGAAATGTAATACTTGTACTGTTACTCGTGTAAAATTCCAGCGGAAAAAAACATTGTACTCCTAACATTTTCATTTTCTTTCTCAAAGCACTCATTAAAAATCAAATTCACATAAATGTCAAATGAAATTGTGCACAACTGTGCTAATTGGCCTTTGAGCAAAGACCGAGACCACCCGTTGCTATTGCTTTTTTTTTAAATGACAACAGGCACAAACATTGGGTAAGCTTAAATCAAGCTTGAATCATGACAACAAGCAAGATGAGCATCTGTGCCAATGTGATAATAAGATGTTTCCTTTGCTGGATTTACCATTAATTCACACAGGATGAGAATATAAGGACAAAAGGAGCCAAGCCTTTTATTGGCTTTGTTAAAGTACTGTTTATTCTCTGTCCTCTAAATTAAAGCATCATTTCAGCCATCTTCACCTCTAATTATTCTTGCATTTTGCAGCAAAGCCAAAAAAGTTTGCTCCCAAATATGACTGCAATTTGACCCGAAACACTAGGATAGAATGGGTCAGGGCTGAAAAAGGCCACATTAGCCTTCGTCAGTTATAACTGTGTATTAATTGAGGTAATTTTTCATTGAAAATGACTTGTGTCTTTGACAAAATGGTCAAAATGGAATTCTATCTGCCTTACTATCCATTATCACACAAATCATTCTCTGTTAAAACAAATATACATAAATATTAGATATTTATTTTCCCTTGAAACAGGTTTTTATTGTTCTGGAGTCTTTGGAGGTCCTTTTTCAACCTCAGTTTATCTCCAGGTTTCTTTATAAAGTTTATCTGAAGTTTTTCCTCAATACTGTCCCTTTAGCAACTCAACCACTCACTGCTGCTGAGGATAGCATGAAGATGGCTATGGACAGTCTCACTTATATAACCTAAAGATTGCTCCTAATGAAAACAGTTTACGTTCAAGTCTTATTCATTATTCAGTGAATAACTTCACTTGGATGCCTATAGATTTTAAGGTTACAGTTGCACTATCTGGTGTCATCGAGAAGAGAATGGGTTCCTATCAGTGTTTCGTTTTCATGTAGTCTCAGGGAGTTTTCCACTCCCACTGTCACCTCTGGGTTGTTTATTAGGGATAAATATAAAGTCATATCCAGATTTCTGTGAAGCTACTGTGTGACAATGTCCACTGTTAAAAGCTTTATATAAATAAAAAAAATTAATTGAACCACATATTAAAATAGGATAAATCCTCAAACTGTGCTGGACTCACATACAACGTGATGTTTTGACTCGCCAGTCCTCCATCCTAAATCAATGAGAGCTCTCTTCAAATGTACCAAAGATTGAGGTGAAATTGTAATAATGATGTAAGTTTAAAGGTACCATTTATGTTTACATGCAATACATATCTGAAAATCATTATTTCCAGCCCTTCTGTCAGTCCTCATCCTGTCACATTCATAGTAAGAGTGCTCACCAGACTTTTGATGCCGCATCAGAGAATCTCACACTAACGTCAAATATTTAACTGAGGTTTAACAAATATTTAACTAAGGTACCATTTATATAATATGAATGCACATGTAAATATTTAATTAAGCTACTATGAAGAATCAGTTGTATTATGGGGCCTGATGCACTCCAAAAAATAGCAACACAAATCAGGAACCATGTGACAGTCCAGTGGTAAATCCCAAATCACTATCCGTCCTGGTGAAAGTTTAAAAGACATACCGGAAGTGTCATGATTTAACCTGAAATTTAGCAATAACTTTTTATATTATTGTTAATAAGCCATATATTTATATAATAGAGGAGAAACAACTAGAGGAGCCTCCGATGGAAACTTCACCTATCATTTGAAAATCATACGTTCAAAATCCTATTTTGTGCAAACATACCAAATGACAAAATTATTCACTAGAACCACAAAAGTCATGTGCTCATGTGGTTCATAGGTAATGCCAATGTGGGTGATAAAGTAGAATTCAGCTTATAATTAGTGTGGATAATTTACCACCAAAGTCTTAAAGTTATAGTCACTGATTTTGGCAGACATTAGCAGAAGATAAAACAATTCACAATTTACATAAGCTACATCACAAAATTTAAGAAAAAAATAATAAATTATTATTTATAAATAATTATATAAATTCTTAATATAAATTATTAAATATATATGTATGTATATATATATATGAACCACTCTTGCTGACAGAACCTTTAAAGATGAAGTCAACATGTTTTCTGGTCAAATGTTCTTAGATTCAATAAATGACCATGTATAAAAATTTTGTCATTTATTTAATTGTGTTCTCTTCGATCAAATTTATGCAGAGATATATGTGTGTGTGTATATATATTCACACACACATATCTCTGCATAAATTTGACCAACAACATCATTAGATTTTAGAAGGCCATGCTTTGTTTGCTTTGTTTGCTCAGTCATGGCCCTGCACTGATTGCAATTCTGAGCTTTTTTCATTATCCTGCACCATAATCTAGCTTCAGGCCTTTTGTTGGAAAAAAAACAATCATATTTCAGTGTGCTTGGCAGCAATAAGTATTATACTGTGAGGATGTTTTCTGGCTCAGCTGTCTAATGTCAGCAGGACATTTTGGCATCCAGCCTTTTGGCATCTCCCCATCAATGCACCACATATCTTACAAAGGTCTTTGGTTTTTTTCTTCTCCCTTTCAGTTCTTGGAGCATTAAGTGCATTTAGGTGTCATTTTGTTTTGGGTACATGTCATTTACAAGTCCAAGCCTTCGCTAGAGTTTTAGTTTCTGTATTCTGTGTTTCCTGGTTTTGACCCTTTCTTATGCTTTTGTTATTGAATATGGATGAACTTATTTTGATGTTGCCTACTTGTGCTCTGACCCCTGCAATTGACTCTGACAGTTGTGTTTTTTGTATTCGCCCCAATAAAGAGCACAGTGAGTTTACACACTTGTGGCCTGGCTTCACTGACCGCATGTTACACCTGCATTCTGTTTTAACATTCAATTTAAGATTAAACATGTGGATAGTTTGCTCATATGTATTGGATTATGGTCTCTATATTTGTCCTATAACCTCATATAAAATTGACATATCCATTAACGTGCTATTAGCTATTGGGGTGCATAGTGCACATTTCCACGACCAGTTACCTGTCACGATGTAGAGTCACAACAGAGCAGAGAAGATTGATGCAAATGCAGTTTGAGCAGTTTTATTTAATAAAGTCCAGCAAACAACTCCAATACGTAAGGCAGATTCAAAGTCAAGACAGTCAAAGGGTCAGGCGATCAGCAAACAGGATATCGTAGAGTAACCAAAGTACAAAAATCAGGGAACAAACAAAGTAAAAAACAACAACAACAACAAAAAAAAACAGAATAGCAATACAGGAAACAAGGCTTGGTAAGGACACAACATGAGTGAAACTGAGCAATTACTTGGCAAGGACGCAGTGACAGAATGAGGCTAATATGGGTGCATAGTAATGAGTGTGAAATTGAGAACAGGTGCAGACAGTCAGGTGAGGTGTCTCTAGTCCCTTTTCTACTATTTCCATGACATTACCAAAATTGGAAAGAGGAACTTGCTAATGTGAAATTTTTCTTCATCTTCAGCTGTCTAACAGCAGTCTGCGGGGATTGTGCTAAAATAGATATTTGAAGCTAACCATGATTTCCTCTATCTTAAGTAGACCCTCAGTCCCAGCTGAAGAGAAGCAGCCCCATAGTGTGATGCTACCACCACCATGTTTCACTGTGGGTATGATGTTCTTTGGGTGAGAAGCATTGTACTTTGGTCTCATGGGACCATAATATGTTTTGCCGCATGGTTTTGTGTGACTATATGTATGTTTTGACAAAATTTTTCACCCAATTCCGTATCCCAGATGTGTGATGAATATGAGAGATTGGTGTCACATGCAAGGAGTGACCAGTACTTGTCAGATATTCCTGCAGATCCTGTAGTACTGCTTTTGGTCTCATTTCAACCTTGTCAACTTTTTATATTGCCCCTTCGTCAATTTTGAAGAGACATCCTGTTCTTGGTAATGTCACTGTGGTGCCCCATTTTCCTCATTTGTTGATGACTTCCTTCATGGTGTTCCATGATGCATCTAATGTTTTAAAAATTCTTTTATCCCCTCTCCCAATTGATATACATGTTTTATAAGCACTCTGTGGACCATGGCTTCAGCAGTCAGATGAAACCAAAAAGATGTAAAAGCTGATAATACATAAACAGCTGATCTTTATTTGGGTTTAATCAGAGCCATATCACATTAGAGGTAGAGAAATATCTGACATGATTTATCTTGGTTTTGTTTTTACATTATAAAACCTGCAATTTTAACATGGGTGTGTAGACTTTTTATATCCACTTTATCAAGTTTAGTAGGTGTGTTAGAGCCTAAATCACCAAAATGTGCTGGAGGCATCAGTGTTAATGTTGTGGTGTTCTGTTTATAACAGCTAGCATAAATGTTAATGGGAATATACTGTATTTGACAGGAATATTTAGTTATAATAATAATAATAATAATAATAATAATAATAATAATAATAAGTAATAATTTCAGTGCGTAATAGCCATCCATCTAATGCACAGCAAGGTTGAATACATCGATAGCCTGGGTGCCTGTCACATAATCAGGGATGGAGAAGGATGCAAGTGTAGTTTTTATTAAAGATACAGGCAGATATGAGATGCTCTTGCACGCAGCACGAGGGGAAATTCCTGACAGTGCCCAAGACAAGCTGATTTCATTATTGGGTTATTCATTTTCCATTCATATCTGCCTGGCAGATGAGTAGGTTCAACAAACAGAAAAATTAAAAATAAAACTTCCTATGGAGGTTTGCAACATTTATTTGGAGCATATATTTAAACATTATGCACATCATAGTGGTTGTATGCACCGTGATGCTGTAATTATAGCCTGTGCTACCAAATACCTGCCTGCTGCACTACATATGTCAGCCAAGTCACGATCTAAATGACAGTATAAGGATTTATGCTAGGCAGTTTAGTTAGTGCGCACAGATGACAAGTGTAAAGTATGTAATGCAGGTATGTAAAAATACTGATGAAACTGAGCAAAATAAAGCCAAGCTCAAACATATCAGATATGTAACTCTCACCTTGTGATTACAGTGGTGCTCGAACATTTATGAACCTTTAGAATTTAGTATATATCTACATAAATATGACTTAAAACATCAGATTTTAAGTTCTAAAAGTAGACCAAGAGAAGCCAATTAAACAAATGAGACAAAAATATTATACTTGGTCCTTTAATTGATCCAATAGCACCACTGTACATACACAGAGAGAAAATAAAGATGCTAGCCTGAAACAAATTATATAAAGGTATCTGTTACATCAATAATGTTATCAGAAGATAAGGACAATGGCCTTGTGTACTCAACAAGGAATTCATATATTTTTGGTCTGTGCACTTAACTAACTCACTAGCCGTTTATCTGTTTTTTGTTTTGAATGAGATTTCCACAAAAACATGGAACTGGGCAGCATGCTGGAGCTTCTACTTGCCCAGTGGCCTAGCTGATAAATTTATGACTTATACAGCCCTGCATAGTTTCTACACCAGATACTGTCTGGACGTCTGGTTCCACTTGCTCGTTCTGCCCAGCCTGACTATGTGCCAAATTCCAGTTTGAAATCCTGCAATATTTTTTTGTTCAATGTCTCATGTGATTATAATTCAGTGAAAGAAAAGGAGTGCTCATTCCACAGTGATAGCTTCTTTAAGTAAGTATATATGACATGGAAAATGAAACTAAGCCCTGTACTAGTTATGATTCAACAGCTCTAGCATTTTATCCAACACCATCATATTGGAAAATGCTATACTATGCTGAAAGCTCAAGCTTTTCTGCATCATACACTATACGGCCAAAAGTAGGTGAACACCTGACCACCCCTGTATGTGCTTGTTGAACATCGCTTCCCAGATTTAGTCCCTCTATAACAAGCTACACTATTCTGTGAAGGCTTTTTCTAGATTTTGTAGCATGGCTGCAGGGATTTTTGCTCATTCAGCTGAACAAGCATTGGTGAAGTCAGGCACTGATGTCTGCTGAGGAGACCTGGGGCACAATTAGCATTCCAGTTCATCCCAAAGATGTCCAATGGAGCTGAGATCAGGGCACTGTGGAGACTATTCAAATTATTTCACACCAGCCTTGGCAAACCACAGGGTTATTGTCATCGGAGTTGGGTATAACGCATTACAAAGTTACTGTATTCGAATGACTTTTTCTGATAATGAAAATAAATGTATGTAGTTTGATTACAGTTACTGATGTCAATAAAATTATGTTACTTGTGTTACAAATGTATTATTAAGAAAAATATTAAGTAAAATGCTTTTTTAAAATAAATTCTGTTTTGTGCGGCTGCCGGAGGGTGTAACCTGGCCTGGGCATTCGGGGATTTAGCACCCAAGATTTTTTCTTTAGCCCCGAATAATTTCACACTTGGTGCGATTTGTCACTATGTAACTGAGCATCAGTAAAAGAAGATGGTGTTATTGTAATTTTATATCTACAGTGAATGGAGGTGAGACCAATCAGATACGGTTTACAGGAAAATACGTGAAAACACTTGTCTTATTGGCTGACAGTCTCTCAATTCTGCCAAACACTAACTCACAGTCAGTGTGAGGGAAAATAGATATACACCGAATTATACATATTATTTTAAACAGTAAAGGGGTTGAAACTAACATCCTCTCATGCTGAGCAGGAAAACAAAGTGTGTAAATGTCTATATGAGCTCCAGTTTACGTGAACATGATATGAGCAGAGCATAAGGAGAGATAATGTAGCAGCTAAACCCATACAATGATATCTTAATTGTGCCTCCCCTTGGTGAGTGACACCAAACTAGCCTAGTTAGAAAGGTTTTCATATTTTTATCGGTCTGGTAATCCTACACTCAGTGACAACACCCGAGGAAATCCACCTTTTAATAATCATGTCATACATTGATGTGCACTAAAATTACTGAAAGAACTGAGTTTCACTTTGTAGTGTATTTTTATAGGTTACAAAGTAACTTGAAACTAAAGTAATTATTAATCTGATTACTTTTTACATGCAGTAATCACTAATGTAATCAAATTACAATTGTAAAGTAGTAATTAGTAATCTGTAGTGGATGACTTTTTTTTTTTTTTAACTTAACCAACACTAACTGTCATTCTGAAACAGGTTTGGCCCTCTTAGTTCCAGTAAAGTGAAGTTGTAATGCTACACCATGCAAAAACATTGTATACAACGCTATCATCCAGTGTTTTTCCATATGTGAGCATCAATATTTGTTTTATTGGCATGTTTGGACTTGCTGCTTTTGAAACTTAACTCTGGCATGTGCTGACATTCCGATATATATTTATCACCAGTTGCATGCACATTCTTCTCTCAACCATGTCAAACTCAGTGACATTGACCATCTGTTCTTAGATCCTTCACTGATGACGCCTGGGTGGTCAGCAAACTCTGCATACCACAGCACTTGCCCAGCTATGATAAAAGCGTCTGCAGATTGTAAAGCTCATGGCAAATTTCATTTGAAGAGCCTTCTGTGTAAATCATAAACAAGGGCTCTACTAAATAAAGTGCATTCAACTGGAACTTTAATTACGATCTGACCACATGGTCTCATGAATGCAAATTAGTAAGAGATCACATTGGCCTTGTATGAAAAGTGATGAATGGTTAAAATTACTTAGAGAGGTGGGGTTAAGAGTCAGAGCTTTTCTTATTACGTCATTTGTAAGAAATCCAATGAAATGTCCTCTTGCTCACTCTTGCAGTGTTCATAAGAACATGTTAGTTTTTCTCAGAAATACAGGCTATGAATGGTAGCGTGTTGACTTTGAAACTTAAGTCAGCCATGTGCTGACATTCTGACATATATTTATCATCAGTAGCATAATTATTGTCTGGTGTCAGCAGTTTTGGATTATCTAAGTTGTCATATGAACAATAATCTACAAGTTTAAGAAATTTGATAATGCCACCTAGATTTTACCCAAAAGAAAGCCACTGATTTCAACAAAAACAACAAATTGATAGACAGCACGCAACGCTCCATTGTTGGCTTAAATGTTTCACCAGAGTTGAACTTTAGATGGAACATACTTGACATAACCATGCGACAGCAGGGGACCACCATGTCTCAATGAGTTTTTCTGTCACACGATTCCAGAAATATGGGAAAACAAAATCAATTTCCACCCCCAAACACATACCACAAACCATCTTTCATCATTCATTCTTTTGGCTTCAGATAACACTTTATCCTGGTCAGGGTCATGGCAGATCATGGGAACACTGGATGTGAGGTACGAACACACTCTGGATGTCCATCTCAGGGCACTCTGCACACAAACATTCACACACTCACTCACGTCTACCTATTCATACATAAACAATAACCTACCCACATTTGTGTAAACCGGAGAACACAGTGGAAAATCTGCCTTACATTGCTAGTTTTTGCAATGTGGGTCAAATCCAGTCAAGCAAATTGTTCTCATAAATGACAGTATACGGCCATGTACTACAGAGGGTAATGGTTAGATATAAATCAGGGGTGTCCAATCTAATCCGGAAAGGGCCAGTGTGGCTGCAGGTTTTCATTCCAACCAAGGAAAAGTCACACCTGAAAGCCAAGATCAACTGATTAAACAGGTGAAATCAGGTGTGGCTCCTACCTGATAGGAATGAAAACCTACACCCACGCTGGCCTTTTGCAGATAAGAGTAGACACCCCTGTTCTAAATGCGCAAAGAAAACATGTGAAACCGCGTGTCAGTTTTATACCTACAGCTTTAGCAATTATAAGCCCTGACTGATATTCACATAAGCCAAAATATTATAGTTCTAGCTTTCTATAAATCCTAAATTAAAATCAATCAAACAAACAAAAAAACCCTGTAGGTGCTGTTCTTGACAGACACTCTATGGAACTCTTGACCAGTTGAAAATGTCTTTTTACATTCATGTATTGCTTATTTTCTCTAGGATAAATTTGAATGCTCTACACCAGGATCATGCAGGACATCATTGTCCAAAGCATGTCTCAAAAAACAGGAAAATTAAACTCCCATGAGCATTAGATATGGTTGGCTTCATTTGGGGCATTTTTGGCCCAAATTCCAAATGAGGTGAAAAATGGCTGTTTACAATTGGGGCACATTGACCACCTACTGTATACACTTAATCTGCTACACCCTAATCTTTCTATGTGTAAATTTGACCACATTTGGCTGGAATCTTCTGCTTTTTGGGTGAGCGTATTTTCTGTGGGTTGGAATTGGCCTTTAGTGAAGCAAAAAGCTGGCTCAATGAAGTGTATTTTACACAGTCTCCTGCTAGAAGATAATTGATGCTAATGACTATGGGTATTGTTTTAGCCCAGCTAGAGCTGTGAATTGCTGTAACCCTTCAGGAAAGAAACTGGAAATTAATTTGATAATCTAGGTGTGAAATCTGGAGAATCACTTATTGGTGTGTTTTGTACCTGAACCGCCATTGTCCCAGTTTAGAGCCAGGGATTTTTCTGTTTTCTATATAATGATAGGAGAATTGGGCTTACATTCTTGCCACCATGCTTGACCGATGATTGATTGATTGACTGTTGATTGACCGATATATCTTCCAAAATATTTAATTGAGAAGTAACCCCTAGTATCCTATTATATAATCCATATTTATAGCAGTGTACATTGTAGAAGGCACAGTAGTAGCAAAGTGATATTTGCTTTTAATATGGTATATCCTCCTGAGACCCAGCAATTCACTTTTGTCCACTATAGTCTACATCATGTTTTTGCTCATACCTCTCATACTGTGTATATCACTCAATTAAGTCCTTTTGTTCCTTAAAGAGGACAAATGGGGCTTTAAAATTACATCACATGTGAGGGGGTGTGGCCTTGCCAATTAACCTTTCCTGTCTTTTCAAAATGGCTGCCATTGGAACAAACACATTTTACAGAAAACATAAAGTTAAGCATGATATTCATAATTAGAAGTTTATGCTTCTATTATATTTTGACTGCTTGTAGTAAGTAAACATCTCAGCAATATTTAAGTGAGTTTTCAAAGCTAAGCTTATTTATTTTCATAACAAAAACGGCTCATTTATAAATTCACTCTGTAGTGGACATCGGGACTTTGTACTTATGTTTGTTTCACATTTGTTTGTACACAGTTCTTTGACAGAAGCTGAGAGGCTACTTAACAGAATAATTGAGAGAGATTCAGACATAGATCTATCAGATGATGAGAGTCCAGGGGTAGAAGATGACATAGGAGACATAGCAGAGAGTGATAGCTTAGAGGACTTAGATGAGGAGGAGCCAAATGAGGTGGACCATAACGCATAGCTGGATGAAGTTTGCCTTGTGTTGGATTATGAGATCTACCAGGGAAAGAACACCTTCATTCAAGACCAGCAAATGGGAATAGGGGAAAATGCAGTCCTGCGTTTGACTGAGACAATTCCCAGAGGAACACTGGTGTACGTTGACCGGTATTTTTATCACCATCAAGCTTCTGGAGACTCTTCTAGAAAGAATCTGGCCTGCAACAGGAACAATTCAGAAGAATTAAATTCCAAAAGAATGCCACTTCACTGCTGACAAGGTGCTGAGCAAAAAAGGAAGAGGGTCATCAGAAATGATTGTACGGAGACATCATGAAATTGCACTCACCAAATGGATGGACAACAAGCCTGTTGTTATAGTATCAGCCATCCATAGTGTTGGTCAGCTCAGCTACCACAGAATGTCCAGCCGCACAAAGAAGTGGACTGTTCGTTCCATGCTTCACTTTACTGATTTGGCAAACACCAACTCATGGATTCAATACCGACAAGACAGCCAGGCTTTGCAGTGACCTGCAAAGAAAACCTCCCAATAACTAGAGTTCAAACTACTTTTGGCTGAGGAACTGATATCCCAGGCACAGGCATATCAACAAGATGACACTGACTCCAGTGATGGGGAATTCTCTCTGGAGATCAAGAAAAGAAAGCCCCACCCAGATAAGAGCATAAGGAAATATGGTTCAATCCATTTGCCCCAAATGCTCAACATTCCAAATGCTTCCAGATACAGAATGCCTGGATGTAAAAGCAAAAACCTTGGTGAGATGCATAAAGTGCAACATGTTCCTCTTGTCTCCAAAAAAATCAGAATGCTTCATCAAATACCATCTAGAGTCAGGAGTCTAATGTGGAACTCACAAAAGGTTCAGATGAATTGATGAAGATAATACAGAAGAATTGAAAATCTACACTTGCTGTTTGTTCTGTACGAGTTGTTGTATTTTACTGGATAAATGTAGTGGCTGTTTCCATGTACACTGGCAGATTTTTTAAATTTCCCAAATGAGAACAACAAAGTCCTATTGTCCACTATAGTTCACATGTTGTAAAATATGAATCAAATTAAGTTTAAAAATTTGTTACCTTTGCAATATATTTATTACCACTCCAACACTTAATTTACAGCAGAAAAAAAAAAAAAAAAAAAAAAAAAATTCCTGGGTCTCAGGAGGATATATATAGATATAAAAAATGCAAAGCACTCTTCATGTAGCCATGTTCTATTTTGTGCTGTAGAATACAAACTGCCATGGTGTCCCACTTATTTTACATTTAGGTGGAGAGCTCAGTGGCGTGCTTAATCCAAAGGCCACAGCATAATTTTAATACCAAATCATAGTGTTGCTTTTAAGATTGCTGAAGCAGATGACCTCTACAGGACACATTTAATGTTTAAAAAAAAAAAAAAATAAAGAAACAACAACAAAAAAAACCCCTCAAAAACCAGAGAATTTTTCTTCCCAGAATGTATATTCTTATTCTTATTTATACACAGAAAAATATAGATCTTCCAGTTTGCACACAATCTTATGAGCATACATTTGCTCATAAGATTCCTCTGATGCTAGTTTAACATTGAATTAATATATGATATGAAGCAAGAAAACACTGTCTACATTTTATTTACCATTGACTATTTACACCAAAACTTAAAACTATTTGACATGAGTTGCTGTCTAAATGTATATAAAAAAAAAAAATTCAGAGAGAAAAGAATATTCAACTTTGTACTTTTAGTGCCACATATCAGTATTATAAGGTGTAATTTGACATCTTGGTCATACAGTAAATGAGTTAACCATGGTCACACAGTGGATAGCATTGCTGCCTCACAGCTACAATGTCCTGGGTCAAATCCTGAATTTGGGTTACCATCTGTGGAATGTTTCTCTGAATATTCTCCTCATGAGTTTCCTCCCAGTGTCCAAATGAATTCTCATGCTTTACAGAAAATTAATGAATAAATTACTGTATGTTTAATTTCGTGTGTTCCTATATTAATTGTTTTTTTCAATTCTATGTAAATTATGTATTATGTGGTAAAGGGACGAATCCAATCTGTTAACTTGAATGATGACTGCGGAGCACATCAGTGTGAGAGAGTTCTGGCTGACAGTCACTGAAAACGTCCTTATAATACAGTAGCAGTTTCCCTGTGTGAAGTACTTGGTGCCCATAATCTCCTGGGTAAAAGTAGAAATGTTTATTTTTATTTATTTATTTTGCTTTTTCATGTGAAATCATGGGGGCATGGTGGCTTAGTGTTTAGCACGTTTGCCTCCCACCTCCTGGGTTGGGGGTTCGAAACCCATCTCCGTCATGGAGTTTGTTCTCTCCATGCTTCAGGAATTTCTTCCAGGCACTCCGGTCTCCTCCACCAGTCGAAAGACATGCATTGTAGACTGATTAGCATTTCCAAATTGTCTGGAGTCTGCGATTGTGCCCTGCTATTGGTTGTCACCTCATCCGGCGTGTCTCCCACCTTGTGCTCCGAGCTACCTTGTATAGACTCCAGGTTCCCCCTCAACCTTGTGTAAGATAAGTGGAATGGAAAATGGATAGATGGATGGATGTCATACCAGTTTCTTTTCACCTCACTTAATTCGCACCTATTTTGTCTTTTCTGCAATTTCCCACAGATTTTGTCCTTTTTAGGTGATATTACACTGTTAATGATATTTTTATTGGCATAGACACGAGTCAAAATAACTTCCACTTCTTCCTCTGAGAAATTCTTTTTCTTTGCTATTTTGAGCTCAATTTGCACTTTCAGTCTCTGTGAGCTTGATATTTTAAGGAGTTTTGTGGATGTCATCAAATGCAAATAAGCTGTGGTGAGCACAGCTTACGGGTAATTGACATTTATCTCCATACACACGTCAGAACAAAGTATATCAACATGACCAAAACTTTTTAAAATCTGGCAGGAATTTTTGTAAGGCTTGGCCTATGAAAATGTACACACAACTTTACTAAAAAATGTACAATTGATGCCCATTGTTTTGTTTGTACAGAGGCAAATGCAGAGCAGAATGACTAAGCAAAATTTGTCCCTCTAGAAGAATAGCATACATTTGGCTGCATTAGCATACATTTACTTACACCACCTGCTTCTATAGAATGCATCAGTAGCTCTACATACAGCGATGGACTTTGTAAAGACTACTTATTAATCGGACATGATTGCATGTCATCATATGCGAGCCTGACGGTTTATAGCAATAACATGTCACTGGAAGATGAATTCTCTACAATCTTCTCAAGCATCATTTTTCTTTTGCTACCATTACAAACCAGCGTCATTATTATGAGTACTTAAAGCCACCATCTATTTGGTTGGACTGTGGGAAAGATTTCAGGTTTTATCAGCGATGTAAATGACTATCCACAATCATAAACACGACTAATCTGTATCTGAATGGGAACGTCTCCCTGCCAGCATCCCCACACTATTTCTTTTCATATCTAGAAATCAACTTCACTTCAACAAATTGAAATCAAGTGAAAAAAATCTGGGTCAGGATAGGAGCCAGGAAGTGATTTTTTTTTTTTTTATCTACCCATATCATATACACATATCTTTCATCTGAAGCAGGCCTGCAGCATTCAAGAGCATCATAGAGAAGTGGATTACTTAGTAATGCTTTTTTATAAAGGAGACAGTAAATATAAAGCTCACTGGACAGGCTTTTTAAACATGCCACGTCATGTTATGTAATGAGGAATAAAGTCAGAAATACAGTCAAATTTTAGTTTGAAGTGTTTCAAAAGCTTAGTTTTTTTTCTCCAGTTGGTTTAAAGGAAATATTTGCTATTTGCTATCAAAAGGTGAATCTTAAATATGTATGCATGGAGGTTTGTGCACTAACAATGTAAACTCACTTAAAAAGTATGTACTCTGGCACATACTTTACATGAACGCATTGAACTATATGCAGGTAAGGTACAATAGAGAAGAATGTGTTCCATTGGCAAAGAATCTTGAAAGATACAGTGCCCTCCATATCTCTTCTATCATAAGCCCCACACCCCCTCGCTGTACTCCCTTCACTCTTCGCAGTGGAAACCTTGACTTGCAGTCAGACCATAATTCATATTACAACGTTGTAGCTGAGGAGAGGTAACTACCAGGGTAACGATTATGGCTGTGTTAATAAGTAGTATGTGAATTTGTATTTAGTGAATGAGCACATCCCATTCCCTTTCAAATTGAACTCAATGTTGCATGAGCTTCACATTGTGGTCAGGCATAACGCACGTTGCATGACTATCAAACGACGCCTGTAAACCACATCCTCTGCTCTTTTGTCTTCAGTGGAGCCGCATGTTGGTTGTCTGTGTGAACATGCTTAAACCTCTTTAAAAAAAGACATTTTTTATGTGAAGGGTATGTGAGGAGAAAAAAAAGCATATTGTGGTCACTTCCGGCTCTCTCTTTTCTCAGCCAAAGCGAGATGGGTTTCGGAAACTCAGGACTCTGGGTCAGCCGCTGTCAGGGCAGCCAGCCAGCTCAGATCTTGGGGGTTCTTTATGGATCTGGAGGAGGAATCGGAGATGAGCGCTGCTCTATCTCTTGCTTTTTCTTCTGGATTCTGCTCTCTGCTTTTGCGGTTTGGAACTAGTGAAGCGACTTCCTCTTCCGATATGGGTGCTTAAACCACCCTCTCTGACTCCAAATAGCCAGAGGGGGAGCCAGTGCATACTTTTATGAGAGTGGAGCATGCTCATTGTCAAAAACAAAAATATATATGAGAGCTCTGCTCTCGGCTCTCTCACTACTCAGTCAAAGGGTGGCGGGCTCTGGTATGGAAAGTCAACCCACCCTCTCTGATTCTGAGAAGCCAGTGGGGAGAGCCAGTGAGAAAGAGAGTGCTCCCTCACACTGCAGAAAACTCCCTTTTTTTCCAGGAAGTGCACCATGAAGTGTCACGATTCTGGGGAGAGCTGTGTTAATAACCCCACGATGTCCGATTATTTGGCCATCCTGGGGGATAGACAGTATGGCTATTTTGCTATACCGAAGGTGGAGGAGGTGCTTGCGAGCCACCTCTCTACATTGTCCAGGAAGTTTGCGATTCAAAATCGATATGTTGTTCTCAGTCATGTGTGGAACTTGGGGCTCCGGTTGAACCTCAGGGTTGCTTCTCCAATCGGAGAGCGACTTTTCTAGGTGTTATATGGGATTCAAAAACAATGAGGGTGTGTCTATCCCCAACATGCGTAGGGCAATCCTATCAACATTGAGCAAGATAAAGTTAGGTCTGGGCATCCCCTCCAGTCTCACCGGAGACTGTTGGGGCTTATGGCAACACTAGTGGACTGAGCACACAGCCTTGGGGTGCTCAGTGTGTTCAGTGTAGTGTTGCTGGAGGTGGAGTTGCCAATCCTAACACACTGGGGTCTGCCAGTTAGAAAGTCCAGTATCCAGTTGCAGAGGGAGGTGGTCAAACCCAGCAGGCTCAGCTTTGTTATCAGTTATTGTGGGATGATTGTGTTGAATGCTGAACTAAGGTGTTGAACGTTGCTGAACTGCTGATGCTGATGCTGTGAACAGCATCCTTATATAGTTGTCCTTAATGTCCAGATGGCTCAGAGAAAGGTGGACGGTAGCAGATATGGTATCCTCTGTTGAGCAGTTGAATGTTCCATTTTATCATTTTGCAAATGTTAAGAGAATGTTATTTCTGAGCAGTCTAGTGCACACATTTAAGGACCTAAGTATCCTCAGAAAGAACACTTTGCACTGACATTTCTTATAGAGGGCCTCAGTGTCTGACAGTCCAGTTTGTTATTGAGTTGCATCCCTATGAACTTGAAGGTGTCCACTGTCCCCACTCCGTCCCCCCTTATGGCAACAGGGGTGGAGGGTCTCTTGCTGAGCCAGAAGTCCACAACCAGCTCCTTGGTTTTCACAATATTGAGCTGGAGGTGGTTGTTGTTGGACCATCCAATGAAGCTTTTGATAAGGTCTCTGTACTCCTCCTTCTTATCATCTGTGATATTGCCAACAATGCCCGAATCATCCAAGAACTTCTGTAGGTGGCACCTATGTGATGGGATCTTATCTTTTCTCAAACCATGGGAGCTAGTATAAGGGTGAAAGGGAGCTCAAAGCAACAAACCAACAGTCAAAACAACTGAGTAGCATCCTTTCTGCGTAGTTGCATTTTACTTCTCTGATAGCCTGTGACAGATTAGCTCTTGCTGTGCAAAGCGCTGCCTTGTCATCAAACAGGCAGTGTCTCAGGTTTTCAGCAGAGAGTGCACTTCAGCAGTCATCCACGGTTTCTGGTTTGCAAGTGTGGTGATGGTCTTGAAGGAAGTCACACCATCTATGCACTTTTCCAGAGTGGTCTGTATGCTGGGATTAGCATAACAGAGATGTGATCTGAGCAGCTGAGATGGGGTGGGGCGCAACCTTCTAGGCATGAATGTTGGTGTAAATAAGGTCTAAAGCTTTAAATGAGTTGCAAAATCAACATGCTGATGGAATTTTGGCAGCACTGATTTTAGATTTGCGTGGTTAAAGTCTCCGGCGACAATGAAAAATCTATCTGGGTGCACTGTCTGTGGGTTACTGATAGCCTTGTAGAGTTCACTTTAGCGCCAGGTGGAATGTACCTTGTGACAGTGAGCATGGTGGTAAACTCTCTGGACAAATAATATGGCCGGAATTTAGCAAAAGTCGGCAGTGATCGACGTGTTCACCAATGCTTCTGATGTACATCTCTTTAAGAAGTTTTCCAATTGGTGTAGGCTACATGTAACATGCACCATTTTGGTGGACTCAAAGAGGCCGCTTCGTGCTACCATGGTGCCGTTTTGGATTCTAAGGTCTCAGATCCCAGTGGTTAATTTGCATGTGCTATTAATAGAAAATTATGTAAATGGCATCACGTGCAAACTAGGAGGTGGAAAAGATTAATTGTTTTTGGTAGCTGTAGTGAGCTTGGACAACAAATAACTCTCCAGGAAAAGTAAACTGTTGCCACAAGTATCCGTAATTATAAGTACAATGTTGATTAAAATGCAGAACATAAGGGTGTAGACATGAGGTAAATTTAAAGGAATTTCTTACAGGCTCTCAGATTGCTATTACTATTGCATGCTGCAAAGCTTTGCCAAATGTCTAAATGAAACCATATCACGGAATGGTAGAGGAGGCACATGCAAGTGCAGGTAAACATTTATTATTATCGAAATATAACCACTGGTAAACAAGAACAAGAAATAACGAGGCTGGAAAATAACAACATGAACAGGCCACAAAAGAGAATGGTGACAAGGACTAAAGACCGACAAAGAGTGTTATACAATACATGACTTGAAAACCTGTGACAATTAGACAACAATGTGATTCAGGTGCTCATGGTCATGTGACAGTGCGTTCGGTGATGATGTGACATGCAATGGCTTGTAGGTGCTGCCATGACAAACCAATTAAATTTAATAATATAACAAAATATTATTATTAAATTATTAAAACAAAAATGAAATTATTATTATTGTTATTGTTATTATTATTATTATTATTGTTATTATTATTATTATTATATATTCTGAGACAGGATTTCTAAAATCGAATCAAATTTATGGTTGTGCATGGTGTTTGAATTGTGGAACGCTGTTATGCAAATTTAATACCTGCCTATCTATCAAATAAATGTGCACACACTATCTGCTTTCATGAAGTTACTTTCAGGCTGCAGTTAACTGTATTGCAACTTCTGCATGTATTGACTGGCGTAGACAGCACCATGTATTTAGGTTAGAAACATCCTAAATCGCATAATCATTAAGGCAAACATGCAAAATGGACAAAATATGCTATTTTAATCATGTTAAAGACCCTAAACGACCCTGTTATTAATCATTTGTCATGGTTTTGGAGGGAGTTCTGGGGTTTACATGAGCAAACCTGTAGTAAATCAACTTTTGTGCAGAGGCAACTTTAAACAGCTATATAAAATTTCCCTTAAGAATCAATAAAGTACTCTATCTATCTACCTATTTATCTACATACAAAAAGAAGGTGCAGCAAGAACAATGTGTACATACATAATCCAGTTGGTAAAAAACAAATGCGTTTATTAATATAGGGATGTTAAGGTCTTGGAGAGTAAATTAGATGCTGAAATGACTATAGCAACTGTGTGCTCTTTACAGTTGCTTTATGTCACTGACGAAACTTGCGTACCAAGGTGTACATTTGCTATAGTGTGACCAAAATATTCAGGTAACAATTGCAGTAATTGTACAGAGAGATTATTTAGGAAAAAGGATTTAATGTTATCTAAAAGACTTTTTAACTAGCAGAAAGAGGAAATAGCATATCAGTGTACTTTAACAAGGATTGCGTTTCCTCTTCAAGCACTCAGCGGACACACAAACTAGAGTAATGTGATCTTCTGAGTCACAAGTCAAGGGTTTATCTTGCAAGTCCTTAAGAAGATTTGTAAGCAAAACATAGAACTTACGGCAGACATCAATGCAGTCTACATATTGTAGATCTTATCTTTCACTGAAGGAGAAAAGAGTGCTGTTTACTTAACATAAAGTGATACTATGTATAGCGTGATTCATAGTGTTTAACTTTAACATTAAATGTAGTAATATGGGAGTCTGGATTAGTTTATACATTAAGCATTGGTATGTGTTTTTAATGTCATTTCAATGAAACATTTGGCTCCACAGATATATCAAGCAAACTGATCTTGACTGTTAAGATGTTCTTGCATAGTGTATAAATTTCCAATCATTTGTACACAACACAGCAGGTGGTCTCTCTGCTGCGATTCATGATTCCCATCTTGTTTTCAATGGCAGCCTGTTTGCTTGTTTATTTCAGCTTATTTCGGACTCTTGGCAGCCCATGTTAGTGCGATTCTTAAAGCTCACATGCCAAGAGCTGAGCCATGGTAATAAGGGATTAAACAGATAAGCTTAGATAGGCCTGTGCCAGGGAAAAAAGGCCAGGGACAGGCAAACAAGTCATCGCTTGGCTTGCATTAAATCATTTAACAGTCAAATAGTGCTGGGAGTGCTGCCATGATTAGCAGGTCTACTGTAGTTATAGTATGAATGTGCATAGAAATATGACATTTTGGTTTGTGTTTGAACTCATCTTTCTAGTTTTTCTATACGCTTCACCTTCATTTAGCTTGATTTAATTTAGATAACCACCAAACTGGGAAATACCTGCGGAGACTGTTTAGACCTGGGTCAGTCTTAAGCGTCACTAGCTGCTTTCCCTCTTCCTACTTAGCATATGTTTGTGTACATTGGGTTCATCTTCAGGTCTCTTGAGACTCTTGGTGTAGATGTATTTCGTGACTGAAAGCAGCACTTGGGATGATTATTCGCAAAAGTCACCGTTGTAGGCTTATTTGGGCTGGACAGAAATACCAACACTATGTAATGAAGGGTCGTGCTGTAGAGGTTTTCTAGTGTGGAAATCCTCAGAATTTAACAAGTTACATTATTATGTAAATGATGCACTTCTGCACCTGATATACCACACACATGCCACCACTGTGCTGAGAATGAGAATCAGTTTAATTCTATTTAAAATATTTTCTGTAGCGCTTTTAACAAACATTGTTACTGAAGCAGCTTTACAGGAATACGGATGTAGATCCCTAATGAACAAGCTATGGGAGATTGTGGTGAGGAACAACTCAATTCAAAGATGAAGAGGAAAAAGGGCTCAAAAGGGAAACCATTATCTTCTTGTTGACACAGCATAGTAGGATCATAAATAATTACAGTATACAGGTGTAGAAGAGGAAACACATACATTTCTAAGTGTGTTGAGAGGATGTTCAGTATGAACAGATTGTGAATAGGTGTCATGGAATGAGTACAGGACAGTCTACAGTAATCTACAATCTACAGTAATCTACAGTATCCATGTTAATTATTAGCTGAAGTAACCATGAGTTTTGGACATAAACAGTTTTTGCGAAGTGCATCTCTTTAGACTGTCTATGTGGGATCAACCACAACAACAGAGAGTGAATCACAGTGCAGAAACCCCAAGAAGTTGCGCATCAGGATATTGTGCAGTGTAAGTACCTGTTGGCATAAATCCAGAGTGGATTTCAATGTGGCAATGTGATGTTGCAATATAAAAAAGGTGGCTATTTTCCCAAAGATAATGTTAAAATGCTAATGAAATTCAGCTTGATTTTCAAAATGGCATAAAGATGTACATTTTAAATGCCTCTCATGAACGATTAAAAAATATGACCCACCAGACAATTTCTCAAAAGGTTAGACTTCACTTTTAACAATAATAAATAAGTATACTGAAATTATGTTGTTGCCCTTTTGGTTGATGAAACTTGAAACCTTGAGAAATTTAAATTACATTTGCCTCACACCTCCTGGCTTCGGGATTTGAATCTCAAGCCCTGTGTGTGTGTAGTTTGCCTGTTCTCCCCGTGCTTTGGGGGTTTCCACCGTGTACTCCAGTTTCCTCCCCAGTCCAAAGACATGTGCTGCAGGCTGACTGGCATTTCCAAATTGTCCGTAATGTGCGAATGAGTGTTGGAATGTGTGTGCAATTGTGCCCTGCGATGGGTTGGCACACTGTCCAGGATGTTCCGTGTCAGGGAGTTCCCTGGGATAGGCTCCAGGCTCCCCGTGACCCTGTGTAGGATAAGCGGTATAGAAAGTGGATGAACACCTAGTCTAATGAGCAGTCACATTAAATGGTATTCGCAGAACCACCCTGAAACAAAGCTGAAACTGGACTCTGAGCATATTTTTCCCATACACTATCACTGATTAGAACACTTTCTCAGTCCCAATATGATACAGGAAACATATACAACAGCACTCTTGAATTCACAAATCTGATTGGTCAGAAAGTGTTCATTCATTTTTTTAAATAACAACAGCTCTCACAGTACTTTATGTTCATATTTAACAAAGACAAACATCTCATTGTTGATAGGGAGAAGCTTTCTGTAAGGAGACGTTTGTCTAGAAGTCTCCAGTGTCATCACTTTGTAACAGTCAGTATGTTTTTTTCTCTGGTAAAGTCTGCAAGACAAGGGACTTTGTGCTTTGTGGTTTCAAAAGTTCATTGGCTGATAGAGACCATGGTATACTAAAATTATTCACTGGTACATCTTCATCGGTTTCTGTAAAATTGCTCTTGAACGTCTCGTGAGTCTTTCTTCTCAAAATGTAAAAAAAAAAAGACCTCTTTGGGGAACATAACACAAGACACTAATATACACTAGCTTTCTTGTATTCTAGGTCATGACATTGTTATGTTCTAAATTTCAGTCTGTTGTTGTTCTACTTGGGGAAAAGCTTGTGTGATGTTTCTATGATGCTGCAGATAGAATGGAGAGGGTAGGAAAACAATATTTGTCAGTGAAATTAGTTGTGTTTAGGCTTTGTGTTTTAAGCCGGCACGAGGGTAAATCAGATGTATGTGGACCATGCATGGAAATTTCTTTGTTATGTATGCTGGAAAACATGCAGATGACGTTCTATGCACAGCAAAGCAAAAGATAATCATTGAGTCTAGAACCCTTAAGGAATTACTGTATACATAGTGGAGTCAAAGGAGCATTGTGGAAGTAGAACACTTTTAGTGCTCATTAGCACAAAACCAATAAGTACATAATTTAAAAAAGCTAACTGCACTTCTGTGCCTGAGACAGATCTTATCAAGTCTTTTAACTCTGTACCACACCAGCCTGTAGTCACATTTGAAGCCACTATCAGCATGAAAGTGGCCTAAAAAATGTGGTGTATATTTTTGGCCGTGTTTGTTAAATGCTAAACTATTAGGTGCACTGCAGCAGGTGGCTCATAAATACACAAAACATGTTTTTGTGCATGGCTATGTTACGTGTTTATAAAGTAAAGCATCAGTGTCAGATGTCGTTATCAGATATAATTATTTCTGGATTACAAAACCAGAGAGATGTTGAATTCTTCATTCTCATTGGTTGAAAAGTCTTGATTAAAAAAATCAACTGTCACAGAAACTTGTTTCAACAGTCCAGGCTGGTGGAGGTGATGTAATGATGTGGGGAATGTTTTCTTGGCACACTTTAGGCCCATTAATACCAATCAATCATCGCTTGAATGCCACAGCCTATTAAAGTAATGTTGCTGATCATGTACATCCCTTCATGGCCACAATTCACAATTCATTGCCACTAATGGCTACTTCCAGCATGATAATGCACCATGTCACAAAGCAAAAGTCATCTCAAACTAGTTTCATGAACATGCCAATGAGTTCAGTGTTCTTCAGTGGCTTTCCCATTCACTGGTCCTGAATCCAATAGAATACCTTTGGGATGTGGTAGGATGGGAGATTTGCAGCATGAAAGTACACCAGAAAAATCTGCAGGAATTGCACAATGCAATCATGTCAACATGGACCGCAATCTTAAAGGAATGTGGAATCTTGTAGAATCCATACCACGAAGAATTGAGGCTGTTTGAGAGCAAAGGGAGGCCCTACCCATTGTTACTATAGTGTTATTAATAAAGTGCTCAGTGAGAGTACATGATACATTACAACCTTTAATCTAGCAACATTAATATAATTTGCTGTAATGATCAAATTTACATACAATTTATACATAGTTAATTGCCTTGAATGAATAGGACAGTTGAAGACTGGAAAGTGACCAGGTGATTTTTATTCTTCTAATCTCCAACTGTCCAGTTGGGGTGTGTCTGTGTCTCAGATTCTTGTTCTTGTCCGACAGGAATGGAACCTAATGTTCTAATGTCTGCTGTTGTACTCCATCCACCACAAGGTTCAATGTTTTGTGCATGCTAAGATGCTTTTTTGTTCACCTTGGTAGTAAAGAGCAATTATTTGAGCTACCATATGCTTCCCTGCGGCTTGAACCAATCTGGCCACTTTCTGCTGACCTCTCTTATCAAAGGCATTTCCACCCACAGAACTGACAATGACAGAACTGTTTTTGCACAATTCCAAGGAGATCAGCAGTTTATGAAATAGTCAAGCCAGCCCATCAGGTATCCAACATACATGTCATGATCAAAGTCACAGAGATGACATTTTGTTCTTCATTCTGATGTTAGGTGTGAACATTAACTGACGCTCTTGGCCTGTATCTGCATGTTTTTTCCCCCCATTGTGTTGCCTCCACATGATTGGCTGATTAGTTTACTGCACGAATATGCAGGTGTACACATAATAAAGTTGATGGTGTGTGTATGTCATGTAATGTAAATTATAACAGGAAATAACTTGTTTCAAGGACATTCTGCAGCACTACTACAAACAGTTAAAAATATACATCTTGTTATTCTTTAATAAATAAAGAATTTTAATCAACAGATTGATGTAGTTTAAGAGGAATACAACTCTTGTTCCTTGTTATAAGAAAATACTGTAATACACTTCAAGCCACTGATTACTATCTTATTTATAGTGTAATCAAACTTGTAGTTGATCAAAACTGTTTCAAGTAAACTATCTAAAAATGTAAAAATTTCTCATATCTGTAACAATATTTACATGCACGTGATGAAAATGATAATTTAGTAACTACATAGAGTTTCAAGTATATACGGACAACATACAGTATGCATACAGTACCAAAAAAACTGCCATGGTTATATTCTGCACCAAACAGACACGTTTCTGAGTTCCTGTTTGGGTTTTTTCCACTGCAATGTCAGTTGGCTTTGACTTTTGGCAGTATTTGGACTCTGCATACCACATGAGGCGATAACAGTTTTCAGAGGGTCACAGTTTTTCAGGAAACCAGACTCTCAACTGTTTTTCTCATCTTCCTGTCACGTGACTGGCTGTCACATGGTGTGACATAGCTACAGGCTTACAAAATGCTAACTTCTTGTTTCACTTCTGCAAACAGAAAGGTGGGCTCTTGTGTATTTTTTAACCTGGCTCCAAAACCTGTTTAAAAATCAGAAACAGGTTTTTTTTTTCTGTCTAGTGTGCAATGTTGTTGTTACGTCTTTTAAAGCTGAAGAAAAGGAGGACAAAAATACCTTGGAGGGTGAGCTTTTGACTTCCCTATTTTGACTTCCTCTCTTGCTGCTGTGGAAAAGTACTGAGATGCTGAGCTCAATAGAGGAACACTCAAATTCTTCTGTCTGTATTACTCTAAAAAGAAGAAGACCTTGTATATCCCCACATGACTGGTGACACACTAGTTTGCTGTTTGTTTTCCAATATGCCATTTCCTACGCATTTTGCAAATTGCTATGAGCTGTAAATTCCTTATTGACAGTATACAACAGTAATACTGAAAATGCTCAGGCTTGAACAATTCTTGGAGAAAAATAGCCATTTGTTGATGTACCAGTTTGTTTAATATTTCCAGAGTTAATCATGGCCTAGATAATGCATCATTACACCCTGTAAATGCTGCTGTGAAGTCAGTTTATTTTTTTAAATAAATAAATGAAATTCCAATGTCACATGTTGTGCTGTTAAGTATAGGTTAAACTATGATTTAGGAAGTGGTGCAGCTTCTGAAGAAGGAGGTACAGAATGTGTGTGTGTGTGTGTGGGGGGGGGGGGTATCATTCAATTTGTTCTATGTATTGTTCAAAAAGTATGTAGAGTTCTCAACCTTCTCAATCTGTTTCCATCCTAAGGGTTTTATTTAACTAACAACAACTAAGTGGCTTAATATTTTCCAAAATGTCTTTAAAATATAATTGGGATTATTTTCTGGAGAAAATAAGGAACACATGTACACCTACTCTTCCATGCAATTATCTAATCAGACAATCATATGGCAGGAGTGCTGTGTATAAAACCATGCAGATACTCTGCCATCAGCTTTGGATAATGTTCACATCAACCATAAGAATGGGGGGAAATATGATCTCAGTGATTTTCTCCTTGGCATTATTGTTGTTGGCTGGTTAGAGTATTTCTATAACCGCTGATCTCCTGGGATTTTCACACACAACAGTCTATAGAGTTTACACAGAATGGGGCAATAAAGAAAAAACATCCAATTGGCAGCAGTCCTGCGGATGGAAATGCCTTGTTCATGAGAGGTCAACAAAGAATGGCCAAATTTTTTCGAGCTGACAAAAAGGCTACAGTAACTCAGATAACCACTTCATACAATTGTGATGAACAGAAAAGCATCTCAGAATGCACAACATGTCAAACCTTGAGGTGGATGGGCTACAACAGCAGAAGACCATGTCGGGTTCCACTTCTCTCAGCCAAGAAACAGAAAACTAAGGCTGCAGTAGGCACAGACTCACCAACTCTGAAGACACTTGAAGACTGGAAAAAACATAACCTGGTCTGATGAATCTTGATTTCTGCTGAGGCACACAGACGGTAAGGTCAGAATTTGTTGCCAACAGCAGGAATCCATGGACTCAACCTGCCTTGTGTTAACAGTCCAGGTTTATGGAGGTGATGTAATGGTGTGGGAGATGTTTTCCTGGCACACTTTGGGCCCGTTAACACCAATCAATCATCGCACGAATGCCACAGCCTATTAGAGTAATGTTGCTGATCATGAGCATCCCTTCATGGCCACAATTCACCATCTTCTAATGGTTACTTCCAGCATGATAATGCCCCATTTCACAAAGCAAAAGTCATCTCAAACCAGTTTCATGACAATGAGTTCAGTGTTCTTCAGTGACCTTACCATTCACTGGTCACAAATCCAATACCTTTGGGATGTGGTAGGATGGGAGATTTGCAGCATGATGGTGCACCTGAAAAATCTGCAGGAATTGCACAATGCAATCATGTCAACATGGACCACAATCTTAAAGAAATGTGAAATTTTGTACAATCCATACCACAAAAAATTGAGGCTGTTTGAGAGCAGTATTAGGAAGCCCTACCCAGTATTAATATAGTGTTATTAATAAAGTGCTCAGTGAGAGTACATGATACATTATGACCTTTAACCTAGCAACATTAATATAATTTGCTGTAAATGATCAAATGTGTATACAATTTATCCATAGTTAATTGCCATGAATGAACTGAAACTGATATTTGATTTAAATCATATTATAGTATAGGGGAGCTTAGCTTTGTTTTTCTCTGTAAGATTTCATGCTTCATTGTGGGTCATGATAAATATTAGAATTAGCATTTGGAAAATTGTGCCACAATGATGGAAGTTCACCTCATGTTGCTTTGTATACAGCTTAAATTATAGCATGTACCACTGTCATCTGGCTTACATAGAGTTGTGGAAATGGCACTAATCTGAATCTGACTGTCAAAGCACAGCTACAACTAAACCATATCTCAGGAAGGATGTGGAACACAGCTTGCAGTTTGGCTGCTCTCAGGCCAATATTAAAACACCATTCTCTAGCATTAGTTGGGTTGGTTGCATTAATGGCCACTTTTGATTCAGAGTCTAAATGCTGTGAAAACATTAAAAGTGGCTGCTTACAGTCAGGGCAAACCTAATTTAAACCAATTTATCAGTTAATATGCATGTGTAATATACATACTGTAATTCACACATCCTGTTCTCTAAAGTCACGATTATATGCTGTACAAACATTTCAATCATTATGTTTATTGATGATGACAAAACGAATCGACTCCATGACATATAAGATGATCATACAGATTTTTTTGGGATAATCATATGCTGGAAAAGTTGTAATGGTTTGGAAGGGAACCATTTTTATTGCCAAATGTATTCACTGTATTGTTTCTGCATCATAGAAACAATAAGATCCAGTTGTGTTTTACAGGAAAAATATGGGTAACAACCAATCATGTAATGGCAATAGCAATCATGTAAGAAAAATGAAACCAAGATAAATCATGCCAGATCTGCTTCCACCTTTACTGTAATGCAGCAATCAACAACATTCAAGTGAAATACATGTAGAAGTTTTTTTTTTTTTTTTTTTAAAGAAAAAAAGAAATACAATAAACAATAAGAGTGTGCATAAATGTGCACACTCTTTTATAATGAGACGCATGTGACTGTGATCAGAAAGAATCAATCACAAAAACAAGCCATCTTATTTCCCAAATACCATACCCAAGATGAAGCATGATGATGGTGGCATCATGCTATAGGGCAACTTCTCTTCACCTGAGACTGGGGCTCTATCCAAGATTGTAAGTTTTAGTCGTCATCCCCCCCGCCTCCACAAAAAAAAATTCTATTTGAAAATGATCTGACATGATTTATCTTGGTTTCAATCACAAAACCCTGCAATTTTAACAGGGGATGTAGACAGTGTATAGCCACTGTATATTTCAAACCTTAAGTTCTTACCTTAATCAGATTACATGTAAATGTAGCTAGCTTGTTGGCTTGGTGATTAGGTTAGCTAGCTAGCTAGTCCATAGTGTAACCAATTTGATGTGCAAAAACTGCTAGCTAAGTGAATTATTTGAAACCCACCGAACACAAACAGTATTCTGTTGCAATATTTAATTTTCACGTTATCCTAATTGATATGTCCCACTTGTTTTGCTTAATGCTAGCTTGTGCGTGAAGAGCCAAAATGTAAACTATGTAGGTGAATGCTCTGTTAATGTTAACACAGGTCAACTCATTGATCATTCATCTTCCTCTGTCTAAATGAGATGCATTCCTAAACATAATGGAAAGCTGACACTATGTATTTTCAATGGTATTTTCATAGCTGTTTTGAACTTCTATACACTAATTCATTAAAATAGTTTGTAATTAAATTGTGTGTGAGAGGTATCAAATACACAGCCAGCAAGTAAAATATTTGTACATACATTTTGTTTGAACAAAACAATTTTGATAGAACAGGCCAAAATCACAAACTAGAAAGGTACTAAGTAAATGTGGTGTAATTGAAAGTCCCACCACATTATAAATTCCACTTTAACTTGAAATTTTCATGGTGTTTGGGCATGTTCGATTAGAAGTAACATGCATAATTACACAAAATTCTGCAGTCCAATGGCTATAGCATTCAAGTCATATCCCAGATCAACCTTTCATGCAGTGCCTAGGACTTTATTTGAGAAAGGATAGAAACAGAAAATTCTGTTTAAACTTAGCTTGAAATTCTCAGTAACTTCATGATAGCCCATATCCAGTTCTGCAGTGATATGGCTTTAGAGCAGTGGTAGACAGATATGAAAACATTCAGGCAGGATTGTGGACTGTGTTTGCAAAGATAAGGGAAAAAATGATAAATTTGTGTATTTCTGTTTACATGTTGGCAAAGGAGGTGGAGTTTCAACATTCATCTATTCCTTGCAGATCATTCTTATCATTAGCTGTATTTAAAAAAAGAAGGAATCAACATTCAACAGACTTGGTCTGTTTCAACACAGATAGCTATACTTGAGTAAGGTTTAATGTATCATTTTTGTTATTTTAGCCTTGTGCACTAGTGTTCGGTACAGTAGCTTTATTATTATTAGGTTAATGATTAAGGTTTAGGGGGAAAAACGCTGAAAATGAAAATATTAATTGGCATTATTTTCATGTAAAATATTTTTACGTTACACATATTTTAATGTAAAATGTTGTTTCATGACATCCGTTAAAAGGAACTGTTTCTAAGTGTTAGTGGCCTCCTCATGTGATTTTGTCTTATGACTCAATTTTGAAAAACACTGAATATATTTATTTATTTATATTTATAAATGATATTGGTTTTGCTTACATGCTCTGATACACTTGGTATGAACAGAATTTGCCAAATCCAATTTTAAGGCAAACTGGACATTTTTATTTTTTAATATTCAATATTTTATATTGAGGTTGAGTGCTAGATGATAAGTATACAATAACTACATTTACATGCACATTAATATACCGATGATTTTAATCGAATTCAGCAACAATATTGAGTCATGTTAATGCTGCGATCCGATTGCCCGATTCAGTTTAAGACAATATTCTGATTCCCCAAATTCTGATTCCCACCCCTGGATTATGCCTGTTGTAATTGGAAATTTGTTTCATGTAAACACCTTATTCAGAAAATCCACCAAAAGGAGATATATGTATATGTATATATATCAGTTTGCAAGGAATTGTGGGTGCTAACAGATGCTTAGCTGTAGGCTAGGTATTTAGGAATGGCAACTCAGACATACTTACAGCAACCATGTATACAGGAATATTCCGATGCCTGTACTCATATAAACAAGGTATTTGGAATATGGCTGCAACCCGAATATAGACCTTAAATGGAATTTGATGTGCATGGAAACGTAGTCACTCTTAGCTACTATTATCTAGTAGATTGCACTGGAAGCTTGCAAATCATATTTGAGAATTTATGTAATATGATTCATTTTCTTGTTTGGGAAACTCTCAAAATGATGCAAATTACATGAAGCTAAAGTGTACCACTCTGCAAGTATACAAGTAAATGTATGTTCCCAAGGGTACAAAATGTGCAAACGTACACACTGAACGTACAAAAGACAAGCCCTTGGGTATACCATAACATTTACAAACATTTGTATCTTCAAAGGAGAATGCCTTTTGTTCTGAAAGTGCAATACATTTTTTTTCTGAAAATGAGGACAATGAATATAACAGTTAATATTACAGCCTGACATAACACATACAGTAAGTATATCAGCTATGATTTTTTTCAGCTTTCCTACAACATGTCTATGTACACATTGAGCACTGAAACATAATGTTCTATTTTTCTTTCCAACTTTACGTCATGATTGCAAATTTTTAAGGATTTGCATGAGCCAAAGCGTATGAAAACCTACAAATGGAAAGGTTAGGATGAAAGTCAGAGTTTATGTCTGTAGTTTTTCTTGTTTGAAATCCACAGTGTACAGGCAGAATTCTTATAATAAATTTTGTGCAGTGGGCTTGCTAATTTTCACCTACAGTGCCCTCCAATAATATTGGCACCCTTGGTAAATATGAGCAAAGAAAGCTGTGAAAAATTGTCTCTATTGTTTAACCTTTAGATATTTTGCTCAAAAAATTCACTCTGCTCTCATGGATATCAAACAATTGTAAACACAACACAGGTTTGTAAAAAACAAACAAACAACTTTGTTAAATACATGTGTTCCACAATTATTGGCATCCCTATGAATTCATATGAGATAAATATATTTGAAGTATATTCCCATTGATATAAAACTCATTTGAATGTTCTACATTTCACTGCAGAATTTCATTTCTCCACCCCTCAAATAAATCTTTTATAACCTGAACCTTAATTTACAATCAAATTACCCAGATATGGTAAAAATGTCAAAGTATTAACCCTTTCACACTTAAGTTTTTTTTTATGCGACCAGCATATACTTACATTAACATTTGTTACATCGTATGATTAAAGAAAATATAAGCAAATTAATACTCCAAAAGTCAGCAGAATTTAGTGTATTGGTGCTGTTTTTGCAACGGCCCTGCACTTTAAATTGTCACTTTAAATTGTCTTCTTGGTTATATTTACAAGTAAAGTAAAAATGTAATAAAACAAAACACCTGTAACTGTTTCCTTTGTGTCTATTTCCCAACTGTTTTTGATGTGTTCTTTATAGAAATGATAGTATATTGTAAATATGCAAACAGATGTAAAATGTGGTGCTGTGACTAAAGACGACTTCTTAGAAAATATATAAATTATAAACTATTGTTCTGTTAATTCTATTTTATTTGAATTCATTTTATTCTGTCTTCAGAAAATAGTCTTTCTCCATGTGTCCATGTAACACGATTGATATACGAATGATCAATGATATGGCGTTGATAGATCTATATCAACAATACAGTGACTATGCAGTTGTGCATATTATGTCATCTGGAGACTTCTAGAAACTTTTTGAGCGGGGATTAGCTACCCCAAATTATATATATTATATATTATATACATATATATTATATTATTATATATTATATTTTCATAGTTAAAAGGGTTTTGGACTATTTAAAACTATTTATTACCCCTGCTTTTTTTTATGTCAGTAAGAACACAATAACACAATTTCAAATTAATAAATAAAAAATCTTTAAAGTATATAAAGTCACTCACAGACACTAATATTAGTCCCAAATGATCCCCAAGTCTTTGTACACAGCAAACATTCTTATTGCTTTTAAGTTTTCTGATTGTGCAATTGACTCAAAATTAATTTTAAGCTCACATTTGAAGGCCATAAAGGGAGGTTTGCACTTTGAAAATTTACATTTATGAATATGGCACTTTGATAATAGCAACATTTATAAAGAAAAACGTACCATTTATGGGCGCACGGTGGTTTAGTGGTTAGCACGTTCACCTCACACCTCGTGCTGCGAGGGTTGCCTCCGGGTACTCCGGTTTCCTCCCCCAGTCCAAAGACATGCATGGTAGGCAGATTGGCATGTCTAAAGTGTCCGTAGTATGAATGTAGTGTATCGTATGTGTATTGTCCGTAGTGTATGAATGGGTGTGTGAATGTGTATGTGCTTGTGCCCTGTGACGGATTGGCACCCTGTCCAGCGTGTACCCCGCCTTGTACCCAGTGCTCCCTGGCATAGGCTCCAGGTTCCCCATGACACTGAAAATGATTAGCGGTAGAAGATGGATGGATGGAGGTACCATTTATGTATGTATGTATTTATTTATTTATTTATTTTTGCCATATTCTGGTAAACCAAATTTTACATTTCTCTAAGTAAAAACAAAACTGGGGTTCATATAACACTGGATGAATGACTATCAGACCAGGAGCCCCTGCTTGAGGGTGAGTTTCTACTGTATACAGGCACGTGCACCGCCCCCTTCTGACCTGTAGGACGTTTGAGAGCAGCGCGCGTGAGCTGGAAGTACAGTCGAAACAAAATGGCTCGTGTCTCTTTAAGAAGACGCTCGTCTCTCCTCCTGTTGCACTGAGAGGCAGGCCGGTGTTTTTCCACTCATGCCGATGTCTATTGGTCACCCATTTTAAGAGACAAAGGTCGGAAAGAAAGACTTATAAATTAAATTTACCGCGACACATCCAATTCAGCGTCGCACGAGACAAGAGGCACTTCTACAGGAATAAAAAGAAAAAAAAATCAGAAGAGGTAAGACATTCTAAAAGACTGTATAAACTATACGCACACTATAGGCTATAATAAGCATATATTTATTGTGTATTAATCTACATAGAAATTTAGGAACATAGTCTGTACATAAAAATACACATCACAGTTATAAATTTAGTTGCAAGCTTCTCAGGAAGTGGCTGCATTTCAGTTTTTCTCCACTTTAATTAGTTTTTTTTGTAGTCTATTATAATAAAAAAAAATCGTAATGTATGTACAGATCTGCCCTTTATATTCATAGAAACTCGCATCTTTTTCATATTACATAGAGTAGGCTATAATAAGTGATGATATATTATGCTTAATACTTATGATAAGTATTAAGCTGTCATTTTAGACAGATGATGAGTTTAGAGGATGCGCTCTTAACTCACCTTCATGGTTGATTTATTGTCCCTCGCGCTCATTGTCTCAGTCCCGGGTTTACTTGATTAAGCCTCGAGCTGTTTTCAGTTACTTTCAGTTAATTAATGGAGCGGGGGCGCGAGCGGAAGGTGCCTGCGCGCGCAGAGAGTGGGCTCGCGCGCTTCCTGATTTGGGGGCAAACAAGGTCCCGTTGTGTGTGTGTGTGTGTGTGTGTGTGTGTGTGTGTGTGTGTTCTACAAGATAGGTCTCATTACTGTTAGACCTCTCTTGATCTGAACAGATTTGAGGTTTTTTTTCGTTCAGCACCTGCACTGGATTATGATGTGTGTCTCTCAGAGGGCTGTGTAGTCACCATGCCTTAAAAAGAAAGAAAGAAAAGAAATGCAAAACAAATACACACCTTTTTTTTTTTCATGAGTGTTTGTAGTTTCTATATCACACCACTCTGACAACTTCCTCTATGCTAGACATTTAAATGTTAACACTGTTGATGTACAGTTGTTTTTCATTACGCTGAAGTAAATACATCTGCGTGTTTTTTAACCCATATATCTGTCCACGCATTCTGTAAAGGTGCACATTTCACACTTGAATGACTAAACCATATTTGCATATTTGAATGCACATCCAAGTCTTTTGAACCTGTGCCAAAGTTACACCAATATGACTTTTGCATGGCTTTTATCTTTAATTCTGTACTGTGCAAGTCCTGTGCATGCTGACATGCTTATCCAGGTGTTAATCATGTTCTCGTGCATAGTGTTGGGATGTTTAATAGCTTATTGTGTGGCACATTACCTCTGTAAACCTGACACTTCTGAGTCATGCACTTCTGCATTCTGATGTAACCACAATATGACGCACATAATACCGTGTGTAATCAAAAAATGCATGCAAAATTGCAAATCAAGAATGGTGTGGTGTTAATTGACATAACTGGAGAATTTCCATTATAGACAAAAGGCCTTGGGGAACTGTTAAAGGTTATGATTGTGTCCTGTGGTGGCCCACTATGTGGTTGAAAGAAAACAACAACAATAACAACAACTACAACACATTAGGGCTTTAGGTGATCCCCTTAAAAAGAATCCCATCGGATTCATGTCTACATCGTACTGCACCATTGCCTAGGGCACGTCACTGGCAATGAGCCATCTCCTCCTCCTACAACAAAACACTGTTTTTGTCTTTCTGCTCTTTTTGCCATGAATGAGTCAAACCCCAAAGTGTTTAGCTGCCCAGCTCCACTCCCCCATCACCAGAACTCCCTCCTTTTTCTGGCCTCAAGGCAATTTAAAGGTTGCACCTCAGTCCAAGAAGGTGGCAAGAACCCCTAACTCTTGCACTGCTATGTTTTTGGGTTCATTCTCCTTCTGGGAACTGAGCAGTGCTCAATGAACATCTCAGTCAAGCTGGACTGCCTACCTGCTTCTGATTCCATGTCTTCACTAGAGGATGGGGTAAACTGCGACAGGTAATCACTGAAACAGGGCCTTGTCTTTGTTCTTGTTTGTAGAAAAAATTTTTTTTTAATGTACTTGCGGAAAACACCATAACATTTATTTGAACAACATCTAGCCATGCACTGTCATTCTGACAGGGATGATAAACAACAAGAGGTCAGGGGCAATGAAGTTCTGAGTTATTAGTGGCAGCAATCCAAGGTTATTTCCAAGATGCCCAAAGTTATTACTGGAAAATTTAAATGAGCTTTGCCACAGAATTAGTTTCTCTTTGCATTATCTTCATAATAAAATTATCTTCATTATCTTTTCTGAATAGTACTTAACAAATTTTGTGTATTTTAAAAAAAAAAAAATCCTTTCATGCTTGCGAATGGAATATAAGATATAAGAAAGGAAGACTTCGAGCATCCTCGCTGTGACGCAATGGTAGCGTCCTTCATATCTAGGAGACTTGGTTCATGGGTGAAATCGGTCCATTTTCAGCCCTTACTCTGTTTACATTATCATTAGTATTCAATTTGATGGCGTAAACTAGGGAGGGATAGCGGAAGTTGGGCAAAGAGCACTGGAGTTTACCCAAGGGAATTAACCAGTGCAGTTAGTGTCCTGTTGCCTCTTGCTCTTGTCAATTAAAATTCAGATTTGCTTGAATTCAACCTTGGAATTTTTCAAGTATCCTTGTGTAAAACTGGAATTGTATGAAAGTTGAGGTTCAGAAGCATGTTGTGCGCTGTGCAGAAAAAAAAAAGTTGCGTAAGAGGGGAGTTTAAAATAGTGGTTATGTAACAAACCTCACATGGACGACAGACGTGAAGTCTCCCTCAGTAGCCAGGACAATTTCATAGCTCTTGTTTTTTAGTGGCATGATCCTCAGACAGAAGCAGGCAAGGAGGCAGAGCAGAGAGGAACTGTGACTTGACGTCTTTGGTCGATTCATTATGCTATAACTTTAGCAAAGCAAATCGCTTCTAATTAGGAGTTCCCTGGGGCTTTGTGGTAGCAGAGCAGGCTCTGTTTTTTTTCCTTACTTTAAACTGAAGAGGGAGCACTGCAGCCGCTTCACAGAAATCTAAGCTGTCCTATCAAATAACCTTTCATGACTCACCTGATGTTACCAAAAATATAACCTTTTTTTAAATTAATTAATTAATTTTTTTACAACTTCCTTAAGCAGATCGCAAACATTTGACATCTGCCATACAATTACATTTTTGCCTTTTTGTCATCTTGCCTCATTTAAATGCCTCATGTTCCTTGCCGATGTTTTGTCGCTGTCCAGCTTGAGAGTCTGATTTAATTTAGATAGTCTAAACAGTCCATATAAAAATCAACTATTAAGGCTTAAAACATACCCAAATAAATTATTTTATAGTATAATCACATCACTATGTATAGTATTCATTACTTTGAATTGAAAGTACCGTATATTAGGCCTTCAGGTGGCAGCCATACTTTGGAATCCTCTGCTTTAGACTGACGTTAACAACCTCTTAGCCGAGCTGCCAGGTGTTACTGGAAAAGCTTTAAAAAGCTTTGGGATGACAACAGAAGATTTAAATAGCCAGCAGGTCCTTAGCAGCTCCAAAGAAATGAAACAGAGGTGAGAATTGCTGGCCCTGGCCCGCCCCCTAACTCCTGTTTAGTGCTCAGGTTACAGTGAGAGGCAAGGACACATGCAACGTTAAATCTTTTGAGGAGTGGAAATTTACCATCCGAGTCCATGTCATCCAAAGCCAAGCCCAATCTGCTGATAGTATTTAATTGTCTTAGTCTGGGGGGGTGGGGGAAGGCGGGCTACACTGTCAATCAGGGCTTACTCTTAGCTGCATGCACGTTTAGACTTTGGCAGAAGTGGCATTGTGACAGCGGACAGAGAACAGAAAACACCATTCTCATACAGTCATGAAGGAGATGTAAGTGCATGGGACGGAAAATGAATGACTTGGATAGCTAATTGGGCAGAAATGGTTTATGCCATGAGTTCATTTGAATCATGAAGACATTTCTCAACATTTCTCTATGTTAAATTAGCAAGAATGAGTTGTTATTTTTTACTCAATGGGATAATGTTGTAAACTGGTCACAGGACCATATTTGACAATATTTAGTCTGTGTTTATCTGTTGGTGTAACGAGCGAGGACCGAGGACACCAATGCTGAATGATTTCACTCATATGTAATGTGATGCATCTTGGCTGCAGAAAGCTGCTAAATCTCTGAAAATTCTCATCTGGAAAAATGGGATGTGTACAATTTGTGATTTAAAAAAAAATAACCTTGTCTTTAATTGTTTTTAAACTGTGTAAACATTCGAATCATTGTATTGACAGGTGATTAGCGCCCTCCAAATCTGAAGGAGTTATCTTTTACAGTCTATAAAGCTGTATTTAGTAATCACAGTGCAGTGTTTTATCTCGACAATGGGCTTTTTCCATATGGGTTTAAACTTTTACAGATATGCTGTCCTTATCGTTGTAGTGAAGATTCCTTCCAAGTGAATGCTAGACATGCGAAAGGCTGACTAATACATCAAGCACACTGGACATTGCGCCTACTACTACTTGTACTGTCCCTTAAAAGGACATCAGAAAGCCAAAGAGTTTTCATTGCATTGTAGTATTATTTCTTGAGTCTCAAACAGACAATGGACTATTTTTGTGTGTGTTCCCAAGGGGGTAAAAAGGAGACAGTTTCAAAACACTTTTTAAACGAGCTAACTTTCAATGGGACTGTAGTATGTTCTATCCGTGCCAAGTTAAAAAGGGCTAGGCTAAAGGGTGCCAGAGCATTTCTGACATCTTTATCTGGATCCCTGGGATTGGATCTGGGCTTCTCCATGGCGCTTTTGGCCAGTGCTTTGAAACTGTACACCCTGAGCCAGTAATAACAATTCTCTCTTTGAAAAGTTTCTTGACACATAAGCGCTGTGTTAATTAAAGAGACAGAGCACTCCAAACATTTGTTGCACATGTTCAGCTTAGACGCCCTCCCTCATCTGCTGCTATGTCATGGCATTTTATCAAACGTCTACAACATCACTTTGACTGAATTTTTTCCTGGTTTGTTGTGTCTTTACTTGTCTAGTCTGTGCCGATGTATCATATCTTGTTTAGGCTCATCACACCATTCACAAACAGGTTTCTGTGTATAATCCTCATCAAGTCAACCAAGGCCATCCATTGAAGCATTACATTTTTGTCTATTATTTGTTCTCTCCAACAGCATGGCACAAAAAGAGAAGCTTCAGTGCCTGAAGGACTTCCATAAGGACACTCTGAAGCCATCCCCGGGGAAAAGTCCTGGCACCCGACCTGAGGATGAGGCTGAGGGCAAACATCCTCAGAGAGAGAAGTGGGCCAGCAAGCTTGATTTTCTTCTGTCTGTGGCTGGAGGCTTTGTTGGGTTAGGAAACGTCTGGCGTTTCCCATACCTTTGCTATAAGAATGGCGGAGGTAAGTTAACAGTTAACACCTACACAGGAAATAGTTATGTAAAAAGAAATGTCTTGAAATGATTCATGTCTTAGTACACCTGCTTGAAAGGAACGTTCAAGTTTCACTTGAAAACTTGAGAACTTTCACTTTGCTGTATTATATTTAACCAAACTAATGCATGATTGAATAGAATTCAAGTTCTGTATCAAAGATATTTGAATTATACAATAGCTTTGCTGATTCGCTTGTGTTAAAACAAACATCACAAGCACCTCTATCGCTGTTCAGAGCATCACAAAGCCATATTTGGAGAAATAGTTTTGGTTACACTGACAGGAAATGCACAGAAAGAGGAACCGTTTCAACATAACACTTACAGAGAGTTAACTAAGGTCAGATAAGGGATCGAAGTAAATCATTGTCTTTATAGCTAATAGGATTTAATGATTGTAATTAAACAGATTGATCAGAACGTGCCCTGTCTTGTTCATGCCTAGGTGCATTTCTCATCCCATACTTCATTTTCCTGTTTGGTGGAGGCCTACCTGTGTTTTTCCTGGAGGTGGCTCTTGGCCAGTTCACCTCTCAGGGAGGAATCACTTGTTGGGAAAAAATCTGCCCCATCTTTACTGGTGAGTAAAAAAACTCAAGTTTGACTGAAAATTATTAAATGGTGGTCGATTGAACGTAATAATACATTGTCCTGCACCTGTTCCTTTGGAGGAAACAAGGTTAGGGGAAGTGGAAAATGGCCTAGTACAACGATGTTATAATTTGGTTACAATGAAACAATAGTGGAAAACACACTTCAGGAAGGAAATCCCCATGTTCCCATTGGGAACTGACGAATGGGAAAGAAGGGAATAAATCAATTGCCATTAGCCATTGGCTTTTAAACACTGAGCACAAATACGGTTAGCCTTATCTAATATTTAGAAGGATGATTTCCCAAACACTTCAAATGAAGCTGTGACCACTTCTGTCATGGACAATTTGAAATGTTATTTCCTGATCTAAACGGAGCAGTGCATTTGCACACCTTTTCAAGGTGAGCCCAGATAAATATGGTCAAAGTTTCCTACTGACACACACGTCCACCCAGAGCATGTAGCATACAGAGAGTGCTAATTTCAGTGTTGCCATGGCAGCAGAGTGGCAAAACATGAAAGCGATGACTAGCAATGAGGTTGAAAGCATGAGGGAGAGACATTATAACCAGGAAAGGAAAGTGCACAAAACAGACAGTAACTGTTTTTGTCCCTTATCATGTCATTTCTCAGTGGGGCAAAGATTTCATAAGCCTTCCTATTATCAAGGTGTTCACACTGGCCGTTGTACGTGCTTCCTGGAGGAGTTACAGTAATTCATTTTTAGTTGTAGCAGAGGCCATTTTTCACAACGCTGATTTATTTGCATAGTGATATTCCATATGCTTGGTAAGTCAATACAGCAAAGCAGGGCATGAATATTTATAGAGTTTCCTGCGTCAACAAATAAGAAAACATTTATTTCACTTTTCTTCCTGTGATGTGCAATGTACAATGTAACACTCCACTTTTGACATTCTTCCCAACAAATACCCAGCTTTAACAGAGCAACAGCTTTCGACCAATGTGTACAGCTTTCCTGCCAGCTAAAAACTAACCCAAACAGTGCTTGCTGTGTAAGCACAGTGCAATTCAAACAGTTCCTCATTCACATGCTTGCTCCTCATTAACATGGGTACTTTGTACAATGCTGGTTATTGTGGTCCACTGAAGCAAAACTTTTCAAGTAATGGCTACATAGAGAATCTGAATCTGTGTCAGGAAAGGTTTACTGAGGTTCAGTGATGGATTATACTCTATAACTGTTGTTAAAATAGGTAACAGGATTTAATGATTAGTGGAATTAGAAACTCTTGATAACAGCAATATGTATCCAGTCCCGATTAGCTGTGTCAACCAGTAGTTTGTCCCTGTTTGGTAGAGGCCTTTTCCTAGTGGCTCTTTGCCAGTTCACCTCAGAGAGAGAAATCACTTGATGAAAAACTCTGCCTTATTTGAATGACAAAAGCTGTGGGCTGTGTTATTGCTCAGCAAAGAAAAGAACCTTCTAAGATGTCCTTCCAAGAACTTTCCACTCAGACCACCATCCATCCTCTGTTGATATGTCTCTAGTAACTGTTGATGTTTCCACTATTCCCATGCAGGTATCGGCTATGCTTCCATCGTGATCGTTTCCCTACTGAACATCTACTACATTGTGATTTTGGCTTGGGGCTTGTATTACCTGTTCCAGTCCTTCCGTCCTGACCTTCCCTGGGCCAGCTGCAATAATGCCTGGAACACAGAAAACTGTATAGAGGACACACTCCGCAAGAATATGAGTCTAGAGGGGTCTGCCCATAACACCAACTTCACGTCACCTGTCACTGAGTTCTGGGAGTAAGTGTTTAAATGTCAAATGTTACTAGTTGGTTTTTCCTTCTCTTGTACTAAGATGGTAAGAATATGGCTCCATTTTCATAAGTGCTGAAAAATAAATCCCAGAACATTTTCAAAGACCTGCATCGTTCTATACTGTACGGTGCTTTTGTGAGTCTGTGTCAAATAGCAGGTGCCCTCTATAACCTTAATAACCAGCAACGCATTTACAACCCGGTCCTTGCTGTGTTTGCTGGACTGGCTTGGGTTAACAGACTCAGCTCACATAAACTAATTATATAGTAAAGAGGCTGGAGAGGACTGGCTGAATCTGGAGCCATAAACTAGCCTTGTCCATTCTACTCTGCCTGGCTGGTTGTTTTGATTCAGCCTCAAACATCCATTCAAACATGTCTTCCTCTGTTATCCGTAGATGACCCCATGGTCACTGCTTTCATGATGTTTGTTGCTCTTGAAATGGCTCACTAGTATCATATGTCCCTACAGGCGCAACGTCCTCAGTATTTCTGATGGCATTGAGAACATGGGCTCTGTTAAATGGGACCTGGCTTTATGTCTCCTTGCTATGTGGGTCATCTGTTTCTTCTGCATATGGAAGGGAGTGAAGTCCACAGGAAAGGTGAGTTTAAATTCGGCAGTGGTTTGTGGTAGTCCAATGAATTATTTCTCAGGCAAGGGTACATGGTGTATATGATCGAGTTTCTGGCCATCAGCTCTTAGCATGTTTTAGTCATTTTTTGTAAAGGTATAGTTTTGACTATGTACATAGAGCACCTTTACCAAAGTAGTCATCACAAACCTTCCACCAAGTGACTCAAAACCAGAGTTAACTTACCACAATATGATTCTAATGATGTCTTTTGAAATGTTGACCTGAAATGTAATGTAATCTCCAGTTACAGACCTGTCACTTCAATGAGTTTATATTTAATCTGCATCCACATATTCTTTTCTTTTAGGTTGTGTACATCACGGCAACCTTCCCATTTGTCATGCTGGCTATCCTCCTTATCCGGGGTGTCACACTTCCTGGGGCAACTGAGGGCATCAAATTCTATCTGTATCCAAATGTCACCCGTCTGCAGGATCCCGAGGTAAGTCCTCATGCCCTCTTGGAGCAATGTATCACCTTGAGGACTGCTAGGGAAGTGAATTAACAATTACATGTGTTAAGGGACAACTTGTAGGTCTTGTGTGGTAATCTGATCTTGTTTAACACATGAAGCACTTTAGATGCACATTGAAATGCCTGTAATGAAAACAAGCTAGAGACTTATTGTCAGTTACTTGTCTTAACATATCTTCTTTTTTGTGTAGGTTTGGATTGATGCAGGGACACAGATTTTCTTTTCCTATGCCATTTGTCTGGGAGCAATGACATCACTGGGGAGCTACAACAAGTACAAATACAACTGCTACAGGTGAGCTTCCTTGCCACAGGGTGGTGGCCGCGGAATTAGTCCAGTCAACAGGCAAAAAAGTGGGGACTTAGGTTCCTTTTGTGTTAATTAACAAGCTCCATGACATATGTGTGACATAGGGACTGTTTGCTGCTGGGAGGCCTGAACAGCGCTACCAGTTTTGTGTCTGGCTTCGCAATATTTTCCATCCTGGGCTTCATGGCACAAGAGCAAGGGGTGGACATTGCCGATGTGGCAGAGTCAGGTACGAGGGTAAAAGTAGCAGTGATGGTGGGCACTGTTACTTCAAATAAAAAAAAAAAAAAGACACAAAAATGAGTCAGTCGTTTTAAAAACAACGCAGACAAAATTGGGGACACCGATACAAAAATCGAATTAATAAATAAACAAGCCGAAGAAGTAGTTGTTAATGGAATTTATCACCCGGGAACGATTCTCACTCTGGTTGGATTCGTCAAACACACTATGGAAATATATTGAGAGGATGTGCATGGAGACCCTGGGAAAGCTGAGCCCTTGATTGGATCTTGTCCAGTCCACTAACGATGAAGAGTCTACAGTTAGTCTGAAACAGCTCTGTTAGAACTCATCAAGCCTGTTTCTGCAGATATTACGGGGGGACAATTACCAAGAAAAGTCTTGTGCCAAGCTCACAGAACAAATAATAAATTTATGGTTCCAGGATTTTTTGGAATGCTGGCCTGTTTTGTTGCATGCATTTTGCTTTGATTTTTCCAGCAGCTATTTGTGATGTTTGGCTGCTATCCTGAGCAGATTGTATTTGTTCTTTTCCTCCATCCTGTAGACCATATTGGATAATTGTTCAGACCTTCTATTGTCAAGCTCTTCATTCCACATGCTCTCTCCATTCAGATTTAGAATTATTTGATTTGCTCTTCTGGTTCACCTTTCAGTGCTAGATTAATGAGGTGAAGAGATTTGACGGATCGATTGATTCACTGGCTCCCTTTTTTTTTTTTCAATGTTTAGTACATCTGCAATACTATTTCTTGCCTCTAAGGAGACTCTGGCATGCTCAGCTTCACTTCACATTGTGTATAAAGAATAAATCTTTATGGCTGTGTTTATACGTCGATTCTTATTTAAACTCACTTGGGCTGCTTTGCAGAAGAATATGATTAATGTTAGAGTTAACCACAGGACTCTCCCAAAAGAGTTGTAATATATGACTGGATTGGATATATTATTTAACGAAACATCATGAAAGGTAAGCAAAGCACATGGCTTGTTTTAGATGTTCTTCTGGGTGCGGCCAGGTCCTGCTTACTTTAAATGCAGAAATCTGGCCCGGAGAGTCATTTTGTACTTGGACAGAGACATCATCATGTAATTTGCTTGCCTGGCTTCTGGATATACATGTAGCAGCTAAAATGTGCTGCTGTATGTGTTTGCTGTATGTGTTTGCTGATAAAACATCAGTTAAATGGGTTTTGCAATGCCAGGGTAGCAAAGATCTGCAGTAACTGCAAGAGGCCTTGGAAAGAGAGGGCAGTTGCCTGTTCCTCTCTGTTGTTGTTGCTGTTGATATCTGAGCAGCATTACATGAGGAAAAAACTTTTTAGTCCTGTTTAGTCCTCTATAGTACTCAGCATGTGAACTTGTTAGAAGGTTTCTTGTCTGGTTAATGTCATGAAGCTACATGAAAAGACAAGAAATTCCAATGAAAATATCTGCATCTTTAGTGGCTATATAACTGCCGTAATTGCTTCGATGCCTAGGGTCTATCCGCGCATTTTTTTTTATTTTTCTATGTGATCTGTGCCGAGGTGCGCGATGTAGCGGCATGGATCAAAAGGTGCATACGATTAGCGTTGCTAACTATGTTCTCCTCCACCTCCCCTCCCCTTCTCTGTTCTTTACCCTAGGTCCTGGCTTGGCCTTCATTGCTTACCCTAAAGCTGTGACGATGATGCCACTGCCTACATTTTGGGCCATTCTTTTCTTCATCATGCTTCTGCTACTAGGTCTCGACAGTCAGGTCAGTGTCTCACAACCGGTTATAATACTGCACAACCACCATACTTAACATATTAAACAGCAGTGAGACTGTCAGACAAATAAATAAAAAAAAGTGAGTTGGAAATGAATGGACCTGAGGTTTGTACTTGTCCTGGTATTTGCACTTCACACACACTTTCACTTTCTCTCTCATGAATACATTCTGTATACAGTATATGGTCATATAATGGGGAATGGTGGCTTAATGGTTAGCATGTTTATCTCCAGGGTTGGATGTTCAATTGCCATTGCTCTGTGTGTGCAGAGTTTGCATGCGTTCCCTGGTTCCAGGGTTTCCTCTGGGTACTCCGGTTTTCTCCCCCGGTCCAAATGCGTTGTATTTGCATGTCCAAAGTGTCCGTAGTGCATGAATGGGTGTGTGAATATGTATGTGATTGTACCCTGCAATGGATTGGCACCCAGTCCAATGTACTCCCCACCTTGTGCCCCATGCCTCCTCGGATAGGCTCCAGGTTCCCCGCAATCCTGAATAAGCAGTATAGAAGATGCATGGATGGATGAATGCATGTAATACAAGCTAGTAGAGGGTTGGGTGATGGTGGTTTATTGTCAAAGCTTCCTGCTGAAGCATGGCTTGAAATGATTTGCACTTTGTGAGAGCGTGCACTTTGTGGGAAAAGAATACTTTGCCTAGTGTAGATAACAATCTGAATTTTTAGTAAAGCCTGATATCAGTTCCATTAAACATAGATCAAACTTAATGCGCTATCAAATCATGTCAAGGTCAAGCAGCTAACGAAGTGTGGCAGTGCAGTGAGCATGTTGGCAATAAGTCGACTTCATTTGCATGAATGTTCACATGCCATAATTATACTGCATTCAGTTGATTTTATGTATGCATGTATGCGACATTACTCCCCACACCATTAAACATAACCAGATGAACAAAATCACATTTCACTGTCCAAATGAAATTGTATACTGTGCGAAGTCAGCATGCCCACTGGTCCAGGGAAGCTACTGAGCTTACTGCTGCTGGCCCAGTTAAATTAAATATGGCTTTCAAAATGGAATTAATATAGCTTCTGCACAAATCATCAAGTAAAGAAATCCATATGCAGTGCAGAAATTGTAATAAGCTAATAATCAGACAATGTAAAAAAATAAAAAATAAAATAGACAATTATTTTTCTTATTGGCTACTGACTTTACTTACCTCAATTTAGGCACAAAATAAACCCTTCAAACATAATCTTTAAGCTCTTGTAGCTTTAAAATCCATTTACTCGAGTTATTTTTGCAGCCCAATAAAACCTGGTTTGCATGAAGTCTCGTGACATTGTTATTTTGTTTTACTCTGACAGTTTGTTGAAGTGGAAGGACAGATCACCTCACTGGTGGATTTGTATCCATCCTTCCTACGGAAGGGTTACCGTCGAGAAATCTTCATAGCTATAATATGCTTTATCAGCTACCTGCTGGGACTTACCATGGTCACTGAGGTAAGTTCGAAGAAAAATGGTCTCACTTGTAAAACGAATTGAATGATCAAATTATACCACAGTGCTTTTGATTCTAATAAGTCTAACAGCACAGCTTGGACAATAGTACCGGCTGCAAGATTAATATTAATGTGCTTGTTGTAATATATCATCGTTTCTGTAGTAACAGCTTATACAGGGACTTGTACAGCTAATAGCTCGTAACAATGATGTTGGATTATTTCTACAATTGATTATTTGTTTCTCCTTCTATGTCTTTATTATTAATAATATTTTTAATTAAAATCTCATGCCTAAGTCCCCAGTGACAAGTAGAGTCACAGTTTTGTGCTTTAGCTCTTCTTTGCTTAGCCTCACCGTGGCCTGGTTTTGCTCCATGACATCATACATACTATAAACCTTAAAAGCAGAATGTCTGAGTGGTGTGCCATTTTGTACAAAGAAAACTAGTGAACTGTGTACGTACTTAGCTCTGAGTCCTGGTCCTGGCTCCAACATTATTACATTGTCTTTGCTTTTTGTGAGTCTAAAGCCTGTACATGGACTTAAGTGTGATATAATGCCCCTGTTGTCTTCTTTTTCTTCTTCTTCTTCTTTCAGGGTGGCATGTATGTGTTTCAGCTCTTTGACTACTATGCAGCCAGTGGTGTGTGCCTTTTGTGGGTTGCATTCTTTGAATGCATTGCAGTAGCCTGGATTTATGGTAAGTTCAACAAATGATATTTCATAAATGTTAAGGGGGTAAACGGGTATATACAAGGATGTGAAACTAAAGCTAACATTACAGCATATAGGGTATGTAGTAAATCTTACATGCATACCTGCAGTATAAACTGTGGTGCAAAATCACATTTCCCATGTGTCAACACAGGCAGTCAAATGGTCAGACTTCATATTTGAATTGCAAATCACACTGCAAATTGCATATACAAAAATGCAATGTATGGATAGATACATGGATAGAAATATGTTACACCTACCTCTGCTGAAAAAAACAACAGAAAGCATCACAGAAATTCTAATGGTTTCTACTGAAAATACCATTACAAACCATCAGCTTTTAACCATTAAAACCATTACCATTACCATTATTGATCCTTAATGGTATCCACTAGGCATGTCATCAATAGAAGGCAACAAATGACAAGAGACACAGACCATTACAGTGTCCATTAAAACCAATACAATTCCAATTATAAGCGTTAAATCCATTACAAATTCTATGAGGGGAAACTCTCAACTACAAAATGTACTTGTTAAATTTGACACTTTTCAAGCATGCTTCAACTGCTTGTGTGTCCCATGTAGCCACAACATTAAATATATATATATATTTTTTTAAAAAGCAGATTAACAAGCTATATAGCAGTTATTAATATTAGACTGTTAGATGTTAGCTGTCAGCTCTTAACAGCTAATTTGTAAAGCTTCAATTTCAAGCTGTGTACTTGTGAAATGCACAGCTAGTGAAATTGTATAGCTCACTAACTTGGCTAACTTTGTTTCAACATAAAATTAGTTTAAAATTTATTTAAGATACCAGCTAGCTATACCATTTACTAAGACAAGACAAGACAAGACAAGACATGACAAGACATGACAAGACAAGACAAGACAAGACAAGACAAGACAAGACAATTCAATTCAATTCAATTCAATTCAATTCAATTCAATTTACCCGTAGTTTGTTAGCTGGTCATTATTACCAGCTAATGTGCTAAGCATGACTTTCAAATAGCTAGTGTTTGTTGGGGTAATTTTTGCTTGTGCAACATTTAAAGGAAAAAATTGATTGTAAGTAAGGTATAGATTTTGTAGTTGTTTTCTTTTATTTTTATGACAATTAAGTCAGTGAAAGTATACATATGTATTGTGCAAAATGTATTGCTAGCTAACTTTTAACATTGTTCAATTGTTTGATCAGAGTTTTAGAATTAGTCTTAAAAGGAGGATTTATTGAAGATGGCTAGTTAGCTAAAGCAGTAGCAGATTTCAGTGTGTTGGATTATTAGCTGTCAGTTCATAATAGCTAATTTGCTAAGCATTAATTTCAAACTGCTAGCCTTTGTTTATATAAATAAGCTGAGGTCATTTTTTAGCTCTTGCAATATTAAAGGAAAAAAATAATATATTATAACCATGGTACTGACATGTACACTGTTCATTTTATCTACTCAGTCCTAAAGGCTATAAATTATGTTCACAAGGATAATTTGTTTAAGGTAGCTAGCTAGCTATAGCAGTTGCTAATATCAGAATCTCAGCTTGTTAGCTGTCACTTAGGAACTTTTTTTTTTTTTTTACATAACTAACCTGAGGTAATTGTTCTTGCAATCATTTATGGAACTAACATGTACAGTTATTGTATTGACATTCATTACAATAAAATCTCTGTTAGCATATGACCTGCACAAAATCTATAGCTAGCTAACTTGGCTAACTTTGATTGAACATTATGGAATATAATATATTATTTACTTAGTCACACAAGGAATTAAAATGAATTTAAAATGGTTAGCTAGCTGTAGTTATAGTCCGGCCTGGGGAGTAATGGAATATATGTAACAGCATTACGTAATCAGGATACAAAAGAACAGTAGCTGTAATCTGTTACAGTTACATAAAAAACAATGTAATCAGATTATTGGTACATTTAGTAAAAAATGGGAATACTATCAGGATTACAATTTGTTTCTTTTGACATAACAAAATATAGACCACTGCATGATTATAGTTCTGGTTCTCTCTTGCCAGTTATGATGAAATTTATTTATTTTATTAAAACAAATCCAAACATTGAACATGTTTTTAAGCTATAAAATAAGCTCTAAATAAAAGTATTTTAGATCATATTGCTTTTCCCTTGACTTTATTTACATATGTTACCTTGAAGTAATCCAAAAATAATCTGATTACATTACTTTCATATTGTGATACTTGGATTGCATTATTGCTTAAAAAAAAAGTGTATAAAGTAATTTGTAACTGTAACTGAATAAATTTTTTAAGTAACCCTCCCAACCCTGGTTATAGTAGATGCTATTATTAGACGTTTAGCTTGTTCGCAGTCAGTTAGCAATAACTCGTTTGCAAAGCATCAATTTAAAATTGTTGGTGGTAAATTACAATACGCATTCTGTGTATGTACTTACTTACTGCTGTTATGTAATATGAATAAAGGGACTCTTTACATCCTGTTAGGTGCTGATAATTTCTATGATGCAATTGAGGACATGATTGGATACAGACCAAATCCTTGGATGAAGTGGTGCTGGACTGCAATCACACCTTTTCTTTGTGTGGTGAGTTTTCTTCTCTTGCTTTTGAAGATATCAGACAGAGACAAGTTTTTTTTATTATTATTATTATCTGTTCATACCAGGACCATTTATACAAAGCATGCTAAATAGCCCTAAAGAAATTTGACCCAGTTTTGATCATTAGCCCTAATCGGCCCATCCTCCTCCAAATCCAGCAAAGAATGACAATTCTGGTGCACTTTTTTAAATTAATTAATGTATTATTTATTTTTAACCACTTTGGATTTGCTGGGGAAAATATGCCTTTCTGCTTGCCATAGTGCTGAACTACATAAGGCCATCTACCTGCATAAAATGATGAATGTGGAGTTGAGGTTAGGCTTGAGGTTGCAGATGAGGTTGACTGCAGGAGTAAACTTTATTCCAGTGAAAGAATTTTGTATAAAAATGTGCGAACCGCTTATTAATCTAAAACCCTCGCACCCTTTAAAATGTTGTATTGACTCTTAGCAATAAAGAGTTAAATGTTCTCTCTCTCCAATATTCAGTTGTTTTTAGAAGTTTTTTTTGAGAATCATTGGGTGAATCATTTCTTGGGTCAGATACACAATGACTTGGGTCATTCATGTAATAATCCAATCAGCCAATCATGTGGCAGTAGTGCAATGCATAAAATCATGTGGCTACAGGTGAAAAGTCTGGTCTTTTTTTTTCCAATTTTCCACTGTCCAGTATTGGTGAGCCTGTACCCACTATAGTCTCAGATTCCTGTTCTTGGATCACAGGGGTGGTACCCGATGAGGTCTTCTGCCTTTGTAGCTCAACCACCTCAGGTTTTTTGAGTGTTTTGAAATGGTTTTCTGCTCAGAACAGTTGCAAAGAGGAATTATTTGAGTTACTGTAACCTTTCCATCAGCTCAAACCCTCAATGGGGCATTTTCACCCACAGAACTGCTTGCTGTTTTTTGTTTTTCACACCATTCTGTATGAACACTAGAGACTGTTGTGGGTGAAAAATCTCAGGAGATTAGCAGTTTCTGATATACTCAAATCAGCGTGCCTGTTACTAACAATGGTGCTATCGTTAAAATTACTAAGATCACATATTTTTCCATTTTGATGTTTCAGTTAATGTTTTGAAATGTTTACATTAACTGAAACTCTTGACCTGTATCTGCTATATACTCCTATTTTCATAGTGCCCAGGCTATTCTGTTTTAAGACATTTGCTGGTAATACAGTGGCACTAGTCATGCCTTTAAATAGCACCCAGTAATTCAGATAAAGAGTGCATTTAGCTAAAGAAGACCAATTTATTAAAAAAAGACCAATAATATGTGCGGGGTAATGTCGTAAAACTTAATGAACTAAGTTTTGAATATATTTTCCTGCTTTTTCTCCAGGGATGCTTCATTTTCTCTTTGGTCAAATACAAGCCTCTGAAGTACAACAAAATCTATGAGTATCCGGACTGGGCCGTTGGTTTGGGCTGGACCCTTGCTCTCACCTCCATGATTTGCATCCCTATGGTGGTTGTGATCAAGATCATCCAGTCTGAAGGCCCTCTCATTGAGGTTAGTATTCTCATGCAATGAAATTAAATATGTTTGGCATCTTACTAATAGTAAAATACCATCATTGGTTTGCTTTCATTATTAGACCTGTGATTTGGTATGTGATAGGTTGGTTACCTATTCCATTTGACTGTGAAATTTGCATCTTCAGATCGTCTGAAACATTACAACATTTTATGCAAATGTTCACTGCATTATCACATAATAAACAAATGTCCCTACTTTCCTATCCCACATCCATTTATTTCCCCAGCAGTCCCTCTAATCTCGATCGTTCTTGCCAAATACACGTCTGTTATTTTGGCCTGGAGGAACTTCAATTGCAACGAAAAATGGCAGCATAATTTTAACAAACCAGTTAGAACAATTTCTACATTGCAAAATAAACATAGCTTCCACAAGGGAGGGATTTTCACATAAAGGTGGCAGTCTGGGAAAACCCTTTACTTGGTTAAATGTTGACATTTTCTACTACATGCTGTGCTAAACTGTAGTAAGTTTCTTTTTTAAATGAACAGTATATCAATTATCAAAGCTGTCTGTTTCTCTCTGGCACGCAGCTATACATGAACTTGATCAAAGTGTGACATTTGAAAATCATACTTGGATAGCAAGATTTTAGATATCTTTAGGCAGACTGACTGTTTTTACCATCCTATTTGTTAAACTGGCTCCATACTCAACATGATCTTAGCAGATAGAATATAGCCTAGGCAGTATTAAAAAGCATGCAGGTTTATTATTTTGAAAAAAAATATTTTTTTTATTGTTCAGCCAGACTTCAGCCACAGAAACAGACCCCCACACATGTGTTGTCATAATGTAGTCTACTTAACCTTGCCTCTTAGGTGTTGCATAAACTGTTTAACATCGCAGAGCATGTTTTAATCCTTTATTTTTAATTTTCAGTCAAGTTAAAGGTTTGGAGCCTTGTTCAAGGGCTTAGCAGTATTGTGGAAAAGAAACTCACAATTTTCAGGGCATACAAACCTAACGAATGAGCTAACCTTTCCACAGTCTTCTTCTAACTCAGCTAACCTGCAATTCTTTTTCTTCTTCCAGAGGATTAAAGCAGTGGCAGCTCCAGTGCGAGGCAGTACAAATCCATGTCCTCAGGAGTACCGACCCAAGGGCTCAGAAATAGCACATCCCCTTGACCCCAATGGGAACAACGGCTCGATCAAGCCCAGCCACACTATTGTAGAAACCATGATGTGAGCACTCTCTGTGAGAGAATCCAATCACCTGCTTTCCATTTTTATATATGTGTGTGTGTATATATATATATATATATATATATATATATATATATATATATATATTTATATATATATAAATAATAGTCGTAGGACCAGGTTTACAAATCTACATTTTTTTATTTTTTTTTTTTTTACAGAGGAAGTTACACTTGTTTCTTTCAGTGTCTGCTTTTAATATTTTTTGTCATAACATTGTTATATTACCATTATTACTGTTTCTGTAATTAGGGGAAATTTTTATTTCCCCAAATATAATGTTTGTAATACACAAACACCCGTAATCTCAAAATAGTCACATATTTCTGTTTTCTTGTTGTTTTTTTCCTTTTACTTGTAAATAATGACGTTTTAATGATTTGTTACTCAAGTGGACAAACCAGACCAATTAAGTGCTGCATATGATAACTGTTTATAGTGTTTAAAAAAGTAACGTTAGTGTACCTAGACAAAAAGTGTCTTTTTTTGGTAAGACAGCTGTGCATATCTATTTTGACAGCAAGCGTAAGATTCAAACTAATTGGACATTTAAACTCAGTAAATTACAATCACAATAGAACAGAGACACTACTCTATTTTCTTGTGCGGGTGGTTTCACACTGAAACCACCACTGTGCCTAAGGCACAAATTATCACACCTAAATTACTCTTAGTGTCTTTAAAAGCACAAATGGTCACACTAATTCTTACCACACTGATCTAGCACAAAAATCTTTACCTTATAGCATTCATCCTGTCCACTAGTTATTCTCAAAGGTCTGTATTCAGAGTTGACAACTTTTATGTTTTATGAGGGGAAATTAAACATATTCAGAGATGGGCTGCACAATATTTTAATGAGCTCCTCAATTTACAGTGAGGGAAAGAAGTATTTGATCCCCTGCTGATTTTGTACGTTTGCCCACTGACAAAGAAATGATCATTCTATAATTTTAATGGTAGATTTATTTGAACAGTGAGAGACAGAAAAATCCAGAAAAACGCATGTCAAAAATGTTATAAATTGATTTGCATTTATATTAGGGAAATAAGTATTTGACCCCCTCTCAATCAGAAAGATTTCTGGCTCCCAGGTGTCTTTTATACAGGTAACGAGCTGAGATTAGGAGCACACTCTTAAAGGGAGTGCTCCTAATATCAGTTTATTACCTGTATAAAAGACACCTGTCCACAGAAGCAATCAATCAATCAGATTCCAAACTCTCCACTATGGCCAAGACCAAAGAGCTCTCCAAGGATGTCAGGGACAAGATTGTAGACCTACACAAGTCTGCAATGGGCTACAAGACCATTGCCAAGCAGCTTGGTGAGAAGGGGACAACAGTTGGTGCGATTATTCGCAAATGGAAGAAACACAAAAGAACTGTCAATCTCCCTCGGCCTGGGACTCCATGCAAGATCTCACCTCGTGGAGTTGCAGTGTTCATGAGAACAGTGAGGAATCAGCCCAGAACTACACGGAAGGATCTTGTCAATGATCTCAAGGCAGCTGGGACCATAGTCACCAAGAAAACAATTGGTAACACACTACGCCGTGAAGGACTGAAATCCTGCAGCGCCCGCAAGGTCCCCCTGCTCAAGAAAGCACATATACATGCCCGTCTGAAGTTTGCCAGTGAACATCTGCATGATTCAGAGGACAACTGGGTGAAAGTGTTGTGGTCAGATGAGACCAAAATGGAGCTCTTTGGCATCAACTCAACTCGCCGTGTTTGGAGGGGGAGGAAAGCTGCCTATGACCCCAAGAACACCATCCCCACCGTCAAACATGGAGGTGGAAACATTATGCTTTGGGGGTGTTTTTCTGCTAAGGGGACAGGACAACTTCACCGCATCAAAGGGACGATGGACGGGGCCATGTACCGTCAAATCTTGGGTTAGCCAGGGCATTGAAAATGGGTCGTGGATGGATATTCCAGCATGACAATGACCCAAAACACACGGCCAAGGCAACAAAGAGTGGCTCAAGAAGAAGCACATTAAGGTCCTGGAGTGGCCTAGCCAGTCTCCAGACCTTAATCCCATAGAAAATCTGTGGAGAGAGCTGAAGGTTCGAGTTGCCAAACGTCAGCCTCGAAACCTTAATGACTTGGAGAAGATCTGCAAAGAGGAGTGGGACAAAATCCCTCCTGAGATGTGTGCAAACCTGGTGGCCAACTACAAGAAACGTCTGACCTCTGTGATTGCCAACAAGGGTTTTTAAACCAAGTACTAAGTCATGTTTTGCAGAGGGGGTCAAATACTTATTTCCCTCATTAAAATGCAAATCAATTTATAACATTTTTGACATGTTTTTCTGGATTTTTTTGTTGTTATTCTGTCTCTCACTGTTAAACAAATAAATAATCAAATAAATCTAACATTAAAATTATAGACTGATCATTTCTTTGTCAGTGGGCAAATGTACAAAATCAGCAGGGGATCAAATACTTCTTTCCCTCACTGTATCTTATGCAGTTGACCTGCATGTAGTTCATGTCTGCATGTTTTGCAGATTTTTCCCAAGCAGAAGCATCTTAGACAGAGTTGTTCAGTAGTGTCTAGACCGCGAGGCTAAACAGAAGAACTTGCCTTTAAGCCCAAATTGAAACAAGGATAGAAAATGCAGACTGTAGAAATAAATATGTCAAATTATAATACAGTGTAACATAAACGCAAAAGACCATTTAAAAATAAAAAAAAGAGACTAATACCATGATATTTGATATCGAAATATGTATCAAACATCGAAATAAATCTAATAAGAGTATAGTAAGTTGGCAATGTATTGTGTATAAAGCAATATGTTATGAATAAACCTAGCGTTACTTAACGAATTAATCATTGCAAATTTTAGCCTCATTATTCTTAAGCATATAATATAGCACTTGATCCAGCACCTCCATTGTGCACAAAGAAACTGTGCAATCAATTGAATGAAAACAGTTAAATGAAGCACAGGATTTACGATTAATGGAATGTTGTGACTATTTTTGTTAATTTGATGTACTGTAGTATAAAATACTTTTTTAAAAAGTGCCAACAGTTTGAAGGATAAGCTAACTGAATGTTCATCTGTTATGCTTGCAGTTCAGTTGTGAGTTTAAGTCCAAATATTGTGCATGTGTTTGTATTCTGAACGCCAGGGTGCACAATTTCAGCATTAAATCCTCACTAAGCATGCATAACTCAACTCTGAATACATCCCAAGTACAGCATCTTTTTTTACAGCATAGTTCTTGTATTGGTGTAATTAGGTGCTCAAACAAATTCACTTCTACTCACATTTCAACACTCCCTAAATATCCCACAGTTAGTTATTAACCAACTCAATAAGAATGTGTCAGGGCCTAGACACATACTGATAGTGGCATGTTAAAATATTAAACTGCACTTTCCCAAGCTTTTTTGTCACACCAATTCAAAGGTAGTATTTTATGGTCATATCCAAGCTGTTTGTACATTTCATTCTTTTATTTTCCATTGCCTTTTGTATTCTTAATATTAAGACTGTACTTGGCTTCTGTGAGCAATTATTATTTTTTTATAGTTCAAAATTTTATATATATAGTTTTTAATCAGTGCAATTGGTGGAAATTTTAATGTGCAATACTTTGTAGAATGATATGCATTGTTCCTGTCTTTTAAAAAGATCCTACTTGCAGTGAAATTTGTTTGACAAAATAACAGCCAATTAAGGGCTAGTTAATAACTGCAAGGTTACACCGAACTAAAAAAAAAAAGCTCTTCTTACTGTGATACATTAATTTAGTATTTTAAAAAGAAATGCTATTATTTTCAATCATATCTATCAGACAACAAACATTAATCATGTCTTATTATATGATTTTTTAATAGCCTGATTTGGACTGATATCGCATATAATTAAATATTGTAGGCAAACAAATTTATTTGGGTGTTAATTGTGAGGGCCGTATGTTTTTTGACACTTAAGGGACGCTTCTGAAAAATGGCTTAATTGAAAATCAAATAATAAGATATAGTGCAAATAGTCTGAGTGCAGTCCAGAGATCAATGGAATATTCCTGTTTTTATTTTTTCCCAACCTAATGTTTGCCCTCCGCACTTTTCACTGTACGGAGAGTAGTTGGGGTAGATATTCCATTTTTATTAGTATGAGGAAAGGTGTTCAAACTGTTGTTGGTTGCTAATTGCCCCAAGCTACAGATGCCGTAGCTAGGTTGGAAAAGCTCTGGAATATTCCGTTTAGTCTCAGGACCTGATCCTAATGCGGAAACTCGTAAGACTCGAGATTTAGCTAAATCTTTTTTTTTACACCTACATGGTTTGGCAAAGTGTTGGTGTTATTAATTAACTCATGAGGACATTTTAAAAAATTATTTTTTAAATTATTGATGATAACATTGAAGCAAAATGTATTTAAAAAGATATTGGAGTACCTAAAAGCTTTTTTATTTCTTAATAAACATTTATTTTTGGAAAAAAAAAATATGAAAAAGCCTCCTGCTTTTGCTAGATATTATCATATCTTCTTTCTAAAAAAAAATTGAGGTGAACGTAAATCCTTCAATTTGTCTGAATGTAACCCAATCATGCCTTTGTGTTGTTCATGAAGGCTTTGGAGTGACCATACAGTGTCTATTTAAGGTGAACCAATAACAATGCTGTTGCCCAGCCATGATATTTTAACACATGCCTAGCTTCCTAAAATATGGCTTGTGAGGACACAACCAGAAGCTCCATGTTCGGCAATGGAAAATTGTTCACAGATAAAACTGAACATTGTATAAATGTGCATCTTCATCCTATTTGCTGCATTACTGTTTCAGGGGTCACTGAGAGTTGCACTGAACCCAAAGGGCTGATCCTTTTCCCTAAGCTTCTGCTGTAGTAGTGATAGTATTTGAAACAGACTAATAGCACCCAAGGGATGAGAAATCTGGAGAATGCACAAAAACTTCCCAAGCTTAACTTGCAGAAGTAAGAATCGCTTCTTTCTCAGGGTACATACTGTATGATTAATGAGTCGGATTCCCATAGGAGATGGAAATAACTGCTTTGTTTATTATCAGGCCATGGAAATTATAACCATCCCATTGTGGCTTTAAATAATATCAAATCTTGTGCTAAAAATAATTGTAATTTTTTAAAAAATATATCCATAATACCGATTTGTTCTAATTTCTAGTTTAATTTAAGGCACATTGGGGCACATTTTGTCCCCTTGTGGACTAAAATATTAGTCTGTATCTATTCATTTGAGGTGCTTCTGTTTACTAGTGGGGCACACCCCCTGCCTATATGACACTTTGGCTATTTTGGAAACCATTTGTTTTAATAAATAGACAATTCCATTGATGTGGATGATCTACCAACCTTCCAACCTAAACCGATGGCAACAGTAGAGATGTCTTGGGTGTTGGATTGAAAGCAAATTAAATGTCTATAATGTTTCAACTTGTGTGTAGAAACTTCAGCACTACCTAGCCCTTTGTTCTGGTACCATAGCACTGTTGAATTCTCAATTCTGATTGGTCATAAAGTATTGATTAATTTACTATTACAGCAACTCTGACAATAGTGCAGCTGCAAGGATTAAATTAATGCACTCATTCTACTAGGCCTACATCATCATTTCTCTATTAACAACTTACACAGGGACTTGCTCCACATAAATGGATTTAAACATTTTGGATATGATTGGTTATGATAAGTAGCCTCCAGTGTCAGCACTGTGAAAGCTATAACAAAGCTGTAACTTTCTTTAACTGCTCATTTCAGGACACAGAAGCTGGTGAAGGAATGATGGTTTATAGCTGCTATAATGTAAGTGATGACATGAACTAACTTGTTTTATGGACATTCCACAATATTAAAAGTAACTATAAATTGATAAATGTTCTTTAAATAATAAAGAAATGCTCTGGTATAAGTGGAATAAAAATAAAACAATTCTGAATGTTGGTATTAGAAAGTAACCCACTTTGGGGTGGTAACAGTAACTGTGTTAAGATCACAGCAACTCGTCATTTATTATTGTCCGATAACAGTCATGTCGTATTTCATTCCCTACTCTGTAAATGTTTTACAGATACACCACCACCATTTTCATTCCCCAATAAAGCATTGTGATAGTGTGATCTCAGCAGCATATTGTACATAACTGATTCTCAGACACTATAATCTTCTGTTTCGTAGAATAAGCATCATTGACTTGCATCAAATAATCAATATACCAATTATTGTTGGCTTCTCTGTTTAGCATTGATTTCAGTGATATTTGAAGGGTTGGCTTTAATGATGTTTTCTCCTTGTATGTATAGTAACAGATTTTCATACTATATTTTTTCTGCAATGACAATACATATTTTTTAGGATTACTATTACAAATACATGCAGTGTTTAAGATAAAATGTAGTAGAAAGTATTTATAATTTGGCCATTTGTGAGTGAAATAAAAAAACAAAGAAATATAAAAGACACAAATGAAGATTTAGATTGCAATGATCAAAGTCCAGATTTTTACATTTTCTATCTATTATTGACATAAAACCCATTATTTATATACTGTTATCCCAAGTCCATTAACTATGCACAACAAATTTTATTCTATTTTTCATTTTTCAAATGCCAATTTTTAAATATCCTTATATTGAATCACATACCATTGGAAAGGTTACTTCATAAAACAAAATGCTATGTAGAAATCTTTGAAGGGTATATAAATACATGCACTGTATTTATATATAATTTATTGATTTAATCATTTATTTTGTTCACTGTTTTATTTTTGATTTGTTGGTGCAAATATGAACAATATATTTTCTCAGCCTTTTTAAGCTGTTTTCTTTCTTTTAACAATCCATAAATATTAAACTAAATATTGCTAACAAAGTCTGACAAATGAGTTGTAATCACAATAAAAATAAAACAAACCAGAAATCATTCTGACTGAAATCCATTTGTTTAAAATGTATTCATATAATATGCAAATTAGTGCTGGAAGAAATAAGCATGTGAGTGTGTTATACTGACTTTAACATGTGTAATGTGTAAGCATAAATGTCAACATTGGTGATATACAGTCCCCTTCACTAATATTGGCACGCTTGGTAAATATGAGCAAAGAAGGCTGTGAAAAATGGCCTTTATTGTTTAACCTTTTGATCTTTTGTTTAAAAAATTCACAAAAATACTCTACTCTCATGGATATCAAACAATTGCAAATACAACACAGGTTTATATATATATATATATATATATATATATATATATATATATATATATATATATATATATATATAAACTTTGTTAAATATAGGTGTAAAACCATTAATGGGACCCCTGTGAATTCATGTGAAAAATATATTTGAAGTATATTCCCAGTGATATTTAAATTTTTTTAGTACTAGGTGACTAGGAACAGGAAATTGTTCAACCATGACTTCCTGTTTCACAGGGGTATAAATGTGAGATAACACACAGGCCAAATTCCCTTAGTCACTCATAACATCCCAGTCCCCTGACTTGAAACCCATAGAAAACCTGTGAGGTTAACTGAAGAGGAGAGTCCACTAGTAATGACCTTGAAATTTGAAGGATCTGGAGAGATTCTGTATGGAGGAATGATCTCAGATCCCTTGCCATGTATTCTCACCTCATCAGGCATTATAGGAGAAGACTCCGCTGTTATCTTGGCAAAGGACGGCAGCACAAAGTATTGACTACAAAGGGTGCCAATCCATGAGATCCATGACAGCAGAGTATTTTTTGGGAATTTTTTTTTAAAGAAAAGGTTAAACAAAGACAATTTTTCATAGCCTTCATTGCTCTCATATTTACCAAGGGTGCCAATATTAGTAGAGAGCACTGTAACATACAGATTTTAACTCTGCATAGAAATAACCAATCTGTCCTGGTTCAACATTTCCATGATAGTGAACTTTGCCAGCTTTACAACACAGGCATCAGATTATAACACCTGACAGGCAAAACACTGGTAGTTCATCAAGCTAGTTTATCAGATAAAGACATATAACTAAAGCTTTAACAGGAACTCCTGGCAACAATCAAATTTCTCTATGTGGATTACTCAGATATATTGTGCTATGATTGTTTAACCGTCAAATAATGCTTACCAGACAAAGGCATATGATTATGGGGTGTTACAGGAGCCAGGTGTTCTAGGACTAAAATATAAAGTGATATTATCTTAGTCTGCTGTTTTTCTTTGACCAAGGATGGAAATTGGTGCAATTTTTTTTTTGATATTCCACAATTAACTGCTGTTTTGCTAAGAATTGTTTACAAATTGAAAAGTACAATCTATTTGTTATGGTATACCCAGTACAAGGCATGTACATTTATTTTGTGCAATAAATTAAACATAAAATGAAAATAACAGTTGATTTTTATCAGTTTGACATAGTAACTAAGAATAGTTATCTACCTTTTATTAGTAGCTTGTAGTGTAGCTAGCTACTATAGAAAATGGATAGTTTGGTAGTAGCTTAGCTATTTGAAATCATGAGTAATTTCTATCTTCTGCAGTTGCAAAGTAGCTTCCTCAACAATGATGAATTGAGAACCCATGGGGTCGTTTGTAACATTAGGGTCATTTGATTTAATTTGATGTATTCACTGATATCATCATGAAAATGGTATTTGATTATTAAGAATAGTGAACACACTGCAAAAAAAAAAAATCTTAGCAAGTGAAATATCTTGAATGTAGTAAAAATTTATCAAGTATTTCCTATTAAACTTATTTCTAGAAATGTTTACATTTCAAGCTTTAAATTTTCTGGTTCTATCGACAAATAATTTTGTTTCTTTATAGAAATAAGTAGCATGCTTAAAATGATCTGCTTGAAATTAGTAAAAAAAGAAAAAGAAAAAAAGGCAAGAAATAATTTTAATAATCTTAAATTTCATTTATTGTAATCTTTAATATATGAAATACTAGATACATTTGACCCCTTTAAGAGAAGCCTACCAGCAAGCATAAAATTAAGATAAACAAGATTGGCAAATTTTATGGTAGCACCTTCCAGGCATTCCCTCTACTTGGGATCTTATCAGAAACAATTTCTTACTGATTGTAGTGAGATTGTTTCAGGATAATCCTGTTATGATCTGTAAAACCTAAGACCTTGTTCTTTCACCAAAGGTCTCTGATACAAGAGCCAGCTAATTTTACTTTAGTGTTCGTTCCTTGTTTGGCAGACATGAATCTATCAGCTTTTATTGCAACTTTGTATCAAAATTGAGGAAGCGTCTGTTTGAAGTGTGAGAATGATTTCTATATGTTCTTCTTTTGTCACAGGCATTATTAAAGGCTATCTAATATAAACTATCGAAAGCTTTATAATATCAACTAAGTATGAACAATTTTGGAAGACATTCTGCTAAAAAAAAAGTTAATTTCTCCTATGTATGGAGACTTTAATCTTTATTTAAGTCACCATACATAGTTTGTTACCATGTGAAGTAATAACTTACTATTATGTACTGTTTTGCTGTACTATTCAGTACACTTGTACATAATTTGAGACTTGAAAACAAGAAGACATAATTCCTTTAAGCACACATCATACAGCTCTTGAGCATCATTCATATGTACCATGCTGATATGCTATGCCGTAGACAGCAAAATGCAAAGTTAAGGCACAATACCAGCCCAGGCACTTTTAACTGGCCAACAAACAACTGTGGAATGATGGCATTGAACTAATCAGATCTGACTTTTGACCAAATGTTGCAATGCTGCACATGCATTAGATATAGTTATTTGCATTTGGACAATTTCTGGTACAAACTCCAAATACAAAACATAAACAAACCAACAAATAAATAAACATGGCAGCTTATAGTTGGCCCCCAGTTCACTTGCTACTGCAACAAGTGACAGTTATGATCCTTAACTCTAACCATATTTGGCTTGGAATCATCTGCTATCTGGGGAGCAACTAAAACTCATTTAAAATGTGATCTGATGGTGTCAACTGGTTGCACTTTCTCACGTACATCACGTATGAGGAAGTGAGTGTTGACATCTATGGAATCAGTCAGTCCTAAATTAAGACTGATCCTAGAACAGTGCAGCTTTGTTTTTGCAGGTGCTGGACAAAAGCCATGATGAGGGATAGCGAATAGAAAATGCTGCCTGAGTACTGTTATCACACAACTACCAGTGTCATGTTACTATAAACCTACCCAAAGAGACTGAAGTTTAAAAAGGTGAGTTACATAAATAGGGGACAAGATCCTTTAACCTTTGTGCTACTTGGAAACAATATACACACAGAACTCAGAGAGAAGAGAAATTTTGTAGCCTTAAAGACAGGATCCATTAGTTTATTTATTTTGTTCTTTAAAAAAAAGAAAAAGAAAAAAAAGTAAAGCTACAATCATTGAAATTGCTCCTAACAGAGAGAACATGAGAGAGGGATATTAACTAGACATCTACTGTACTATTCTCAGAACCTATATTAACTTTTTCCAGTGGAGAGCTCAGATTTCAATTCTAATTGCCACCCTAGAAGCTTGTAGGTTTTTTTTTTTTTTTTTTTTTTTTTTTTAATCATACTGCTGCTCTTTCTTCCTTTTAAGGGTAATGATTCACTCAAAAAAAGGATATAACTTCCATTATTGTGGAAATGACAAATTTTTCACATCACAAATCAGACAACATTAAAACATCAAAACATTTTTAGTATAATTAAATCATAGTACTTTTATGTTTACTTGTGTTTTTAAAAATAGAATATTCAACTTTGTTACACGGATCTTTTATCACTGTTACAGAGTAAAAAAAATGCATTTAACCCCAGAAACCTGCTATGAGCCAATCTGAAATAATTTCATTTCAGGAACCAATCAAAATAAATGAGTTTCCTGCTGAAAGTCTACACAATGTCTGAGACAGTAAGGCAGATGAGTAGCCCAATTCATCAGGTGTCTTCAGTTTTGAATGCTTCAAAGGAAACTTCAAAATTCAACCTGTGGAAAAAAGTGTACAGGTAAACCATTAGCTACGTAGCTGAGTGAGCTAGACCAACTATCCAGAACTTTTGATTTTGTTTTACAGATAGATAGCTAGCTAACAAACCTAGCTAGCTAGCTAGTGATCTGAAAATTTGAATAAATACTGCATATTGAAACAGGATGTGCATGTGCACTTTGTCAGCACACTTACACTCACCATCCACTTTATTAGGAACACCTGTACACCTGCTCATTTATGCAGTTATCTAATCAGCGAGTCATGTGGCAGCAGCACAATGCATAAAATCATACAGATACAGGTCAAGAGCTTCAGATAATGTTCATATCATAATGTGAACATGATGTGTACATCATACAGAAAAAGTGTGATCCTCCAAATAAACATTGAGTGAGTGACAGTTCTGTTGGTGGAAATGCCTTGTTGTTAAGAGAGGTCAGAGGAAAATGGCCAGATTGGCTCAAGCTGCCAGGAAGAATATAGTAACTCATAATTACTCTTCACGACCAGGGTGAGCAGGTACCAATATCAAACACATTCTGATGTTTGATGTGATGTGATCTGAAGCTCTCGACCTGTATCTGCATGATTTTATGCTCTGTGCTGTTGCCACATGGCTGGCTGATAAATGAGCAGGTGTACAGCTTCCTATTAAAGTGGACAATGAGTGTACAGTGCATCCGGAAAGAATTCACAGCGCTTCACTTTTTCCACATTTTGTTATGCCTTATTCCAAAATGGATTAAATTACTTATTTTCTTCCATATTCTACAAACAATACCCCATAATGACAATGTGAAGTAGGCTTGTTTGAAATCTTTGCAAATTTATTAAAAATAAAAAACAAAAAGAGCACATGTACATAAGTATTCACAGCCTTTGCTCAATACTTTGTTGAAGCACCTTTGCCACCAATTACAGCCTCAAGTCTTTTTGAGTATGATGCTACAAGCTTGGCACACATATTTTTGGACAGTTTCTCCCATTCTTCTTTGCAGGACCTCTCAAGCTCCATCAGGTTGGATGGGGCGCATCGGTGCACAGCCATTTTCAGATCTCTCCAGAGATGTTCAATCAGGTTCAAGTCTGGAGCAGGTTTTCATCAAGGATGTCTCTGTACATTGCTGCATTCATCTTTCCCTCGATCCTGACTAGTCTCCCAGTTCCTGCCGCTGAAAAACATCTCCACAGCATGGCCAGGTGATGACTGGTGCCTGGTTTCCTCCAGATACGATTCTTGCCATTCAGGCCATGTGCCTTTTACTGAGGAGTGGCTTCCGTCTGGCCACTCTACCATACAGGCCTGATTGGTGGAGTGCTGCAGAGATGGTTGTTCTTCTGGAAGGTTCTCCTCTCTATACAGAGACATGCTGGAGCTCTGTCAGAGTGACCATCAGGTTTGAGGTCACCTCCCTGATTAAGGCCCTTCTCCCCCGATCGCTCAGTTTGGCCAGGCGGCCAGCTCTAGGAAGAGTGGTGGTTGGTTGGTGGTTCCAAACTTCTTCCATTTACGGATGATGGAGGCCACTGTGCTCATTGGGATCTTCAATGCTGCAGAAATCATTCTGTACCCTTCCCCAGATCTGTGCCTCAGATACAATCCTGTCTCGGAGGTGTCCAGACAATTCCTTGGACTTCATAGCTTGGTTTGTGCTCTGACATTCATTGTTAACTGTGGGACCTTATATAGACAGGTGTGTGCCTTTCCAAATCATGTCCAATCAACTGAATGTACCATAAGTGGACTCCAATCAAGTTATAGAAACATCTCAAGGATGATTAGTGGAAACAAGATGCATCTGAGCTCAATTTTGAATGTCATGGCAAAGACTGTGAATACATATATACATGTGTTTTTTTTTTTAATACATTTGCAAAGATTTCAAAAAACTTCTTTCACGTTGTCATTATGGGGTATTGCTTGTAGAATTTTGAGGAAAATAATGAATTTAATCCATTTTGGAATAAGGCTGTAACATAACAAAATGTGGAAAAAGTGAAGCTTTCATGTGACTACTTTCTGGATGCACTGTATATAGATTCAAGATTTTTATTTGTGACATACACAATACAGTGAAATACAGGTGACAATGACTGATATTTTCCAGAGCAAAAAAAATAAAAGCAAATGAACAAAAATGAAGGCCATGTATATATCCAGGTGGTAAAAGATATTTATGTAACATTTTTCTCAGTTGTTCTAACACTTTTTACAGTCAAGGATCCCTTTAAATTTAAAATAAAAATGCTGGCACCCCTTTTAACATAATACATCTATTGAAATATTATTACGCTCATTATTTGAATGTGTCCAATAATATTTTGGCTATTTATTACAGCCTTAGAGCTTTTTATTTCTGAAATTTCTGCCAACAATACAGATTAGATCCAAGTTCACATCATTCATAAGCCTGCTTGTTTTAGTAGAATGTTTTTGATTGAATGGATTAAACCCATTCAATTTAAATGACCAATAAAATAGGTTAAACGCAATAATCAATATAATAACTTTGATAATAATGGGCTGTGATTTCCAGCACCATAACAAAGAAAACAAACAAACAAATAAATAAATAGATAAATAACAGACTCCCTGGCTATCATTCACTGCATTAGTTAATATTAACAAATCATGAATTTACATTAGTAAACCATAAGGAATTAAGCAAAAATTACAAAGTAAGTTAAGACATGCATTAATTGACTCTAGTTTAAATATTAAGGAATTCACATACATTGACTAATGTTTATTCAATCCATGACTAACAGTTCACAAATTAATTATCAGAAATTTATGAACTTTTGTTTCCTGATGTACACATTGTACAAATGTGTAGATCTGAATGATTCTGCAATTAAAACATGCTTTTTTTGTGCATATTTCTCTATGACCAAGGGGGCATTGCTATAGGCATTGCCGGCTGATTGATTAATTGTTGAGAATGGCAGTTATACTTATCTGCCAGGCTTAATAGTCTAGCCTTTTCCTAGCATTTAATAACTACCAAACATATAACTATATACATAAGTTACTTTAATTCATGCAGACATAATAGGATGTTTGAGTTAACCATGAGCAAATTCATTAAGATTATGTCCATATTAGTCAGTGCACATTTATTCATTGATGATATGAACATTGGTTAATGCAAATGTTGATTATTTGGCTATTTGATTTATTATTAAAGAAATAACAATATACAGGTGCATCTAAAAAATTTTGAAAATTATGGAAAAGTACATTTTTTCCATACTTTAATTAAAAAAGTGGAACTTTCATATATTCTAGATTCATTACACATAAAGTGAAATATTTCAATCCTTTTTTTTTGTTTTAATCTTGATGATTATGGCTTACAGCTCATGGAAATCAAAAATCCAGTATCTCAAAATATTAGAATAAAGTATTTATAATACAGATACTTTGTAATGGTTACTTATGGTGTATTAATAGGGCACAGTGGCTTAGTGATTAGCATGCTTGCCTCACACCTCTAGGGTTCGAATCCTGCCTTCGCCCTCTATGCCTGGAGTTTGCATGTTCTCCCCGTGATTCCGGGGTTTCCTCTCCCAGTACAAAGACATGAGTTATAGGCAAAATGGATGATAGAAGGATGGATGGTGTATTAATACTGAAGCATATGATTTGTTCATGTTAACTAATGTATTCAATAATGTCCATTAATCAAACCTTAATGTAAAGTGTTACTGATATCTGTAAATGGTGCTTTTACTGCTACCATACCCAGTAGCTCAAATGTAATACGTTCAGTGAAATGTTTGTGCTACAAATAGCTGTTTAAACTACATCCTTATTTCAGTAAACAGGCATACATACTGTATACTGTACAGGTATACTGTACATAAATGGATATAACCTGTAATGGATAAAAATTAGGACTCAGCAGTTTTTTGTTTGTTTGTTTTTTTGCTTTTTTATTAATATTTTTGATTATAAAATGATGTCACCAGCACAGTCTTTGACTAGGAATATCATCACATGTATTCATCCAAACCAAAATAAACCTAGGTTTCAATTCTCTTTAACCATCGTGCTTAGAACTGCACTCAGGGGAACGACAGGAAAGTGGGTCATATAAAAATACTATACAGAGAATATAACTTTAAATATTACACACTTTAAAAATACACAATATCAATGCATACATTAATTCAGAATCCAAAAATGCATAGGGATGAACACAAGTAGAGCTTTATAAAGCTTTTGTAAAATTCCCAAAGCCTACCTTGGGGCTTGAATATTGCATGTATAAAAAAATTATTTTAATTTTTTTTTTTTTTTTCATTTAAGGTTTGTGAACATCACACTTAATACTTACATAGAACACTGTCAAAGAGAGAAAAGGTAAAAATTATGTCCCAGGTCTGAACACTGGTCTAAGCCTTAGTAAAACAAGACATTTAATGTTAGGCTCTTTATGTGTGAAAAATCTTTTGATGAAATCTTGGCCATCATCAATAGTTTTATGAGACTGAACGAAGGAGTGTCACCGGGTGGGACAGATGTGAACAGAGACATGGATTGTTCCAGTGTGTATTCACCAAAGTCTCTGAGAACAATGAGTGCTTTCTGTTTTATTAGAAAGAGATCTCGCTTGTGCTTTCCACCATGGTCATTAGTACTGCAAAGAAGGCAGGAAATAATTCCACCGAATACTCAGAATTTTGTCTTTATGGCAACAGGAACGATTTTAGTGTACAGTACACTCAGTCCACATGATCGCATTATTGTAAGGGCAAATAAGCAGTATGGAAGTTCTGCCTGAAAATCAGATGTTGCTGCATTTTGGCTCCATGGATTTTTGTGTAATCTTCCTTTTTGTCCTTAAATTGGAGGTTCTTGTATGGAACGGAAAAGAAATGAGATTAGCTGCCAAGTCCTAGTCTTTTAAGACCTCCACATCAGACCACTTGGCATTATCTGACTCAGATCATAGACAGCTTGTAAATGAAACAGAGAACTTAATCAAGCAGACAAACTAGTCAGGCTAAACCCAATGGCTTGATCTTTCCAAAGGTGACTTGGCTACACTCAGATTTATGAGACCTTTTCAGGAAGGTGAGATGAAAATAACTTGAACAAAATGTCGGAGATATTTGGCAAGCTTCAGCAGTTATATCATGGCTTGCCTACAAAGGCCATTGTGAAAGGAAGAAATGTGCCCTTGAGTCCTGTACACATGTGCTGAATGGTGTAGATGCATTGTTATAGTTACAGTGCCTTGCATGTATTAATCCCTCCCCCCTGAACTTTTCCACATTTTCTAGTGTTACAACTTGAAACTCAAATGCATTTATTTGGAATTACATGGCCTTTATCTACATACAATCTCATAATATCCAAGTAGGTAGGCAAATATATATAGTTTGTGAAATTATTTACAAATAAAATTGTAAAACTTGCGATTTTGATTTTCAGTATTCACCCTGTTGCTGGAAAACCCCTCAATTAGTTTAGGTACATGGTTGTCATCAGATATCATATAAGTACTCAAATCCATGTCTGTGCAAAAAGCATGCCACATGATCTCAAAACAAATACTGTTCCTAGAGAGACCCATAGTTCTTTTTAGAGAACATACATAAATAAATAGCATCATGAAGACCAAGGAACTATCAAAGGAAGTATATTTTCAACAGTTAAATCCTTTTTTTATGGCACAACTGTTATTCTGTGTAGAGGAGGTCCACAAAAAGTCAGTGACCAGGCAAAGATGGCTTTAGACAGAGAAGCAACCAAAATGGTATAAGCTGTTCACAAGACAACCATACCCAGAACAATCCACAAAGCTGGGCTTTATGGAAGAGTGGTTAGCCATACAAAATCCCATTTGGAATTAGCCAATAGGCATGTTGGAGACTCTGATTAAACCAAAGCTGAAGTTCTTGGTCTTGGCACAAAGCCCTATGTTTGAGAGAAATTAAACACTGCTCATCACCATGAGAAAAACACCTTCACAGTGAAGCATGATGGTGGTAGCATCTTAATGTGGGGATGCTTATATCCTAAGGGACTGTGAAACTGCTCAGAGTTGAGGGCAAGTTGGATGGAGCCTAATACAGGGCAACCCTAGAAACAAACCTGTTCCAGTCTGTAAGAAATTTGAGACTGGGGTGGAGGTTCACTGTCCAACAGGATAGCAACCCTAAGCATTCTGCCAAATCTAGGCTGGAGTGGTTCAAAACCAATAACTGGAATATGATAGAATGGCCCATTTAAATTCCAAACCTCAATCAAATTGCAGGAGAATAGGAATCAAAGGTGGTTCGATCAAGGGGGTGAGTAAATATGTAAACCAAAAAAAATGTCTGCTTTTTTGGTTAATTGGTTAAAAAATTTTTTGTCACAATTAAAATTATTTTGCACCTTTAAATAAATATATTTTGTAAATCAAATGGTAAAAATGGCAACTAAATCCATTTTAATTACAGGTTATAACACTATAAAATGTGGAAAAGTTTATGTAGGAGAAGAACAAATAAGAAGGGGTCATGAGCATAAAAGCCTTTCTGAGTATCAAATCTAACAGCAAACACTGGGGTGTGTGTGTGTGTGTGTGTGTGTGTGTCTGTGTGCAAAGTCCATTTTTCTTTTTCCTGATTACGTAATATTGTTGCTGGTATAACAGGGTTGTGTTTGTTTCTATTTCGTCACTGCTTGAGGAGGTGTGTGCAGTTGGAGATGTAAGAAATTAATTTGTCTTCTTGTACAAACAAAACCAACTGATTGTCCCGCCTCGGTCAAATAAAGGAATAGTGTGTCATGTCGGATCTTTGATCTTTGAACTGCGTCTTTCTTAGGTTTCGATTTAACCTGATTCGGTCCTCTTGTGCATTGTTTTCGTCCACTCTTTAGTCCAGTGTATGAGTGGGCGAGAAAGAATGGCTAGAAAAGAGGGAGTGAGAGTAAGAGAGAGAGTGAGAGAGAGAGAGATTTTGTGACTGAGCATGTGACAGGGTTGTATTTGGCCTGTCAGTGCCAAACAAATTTTGAAACTTGCTTATCCAAAGAGCTGAGTTCATGGCTTGGTTTTATAGTGGAAAAATACAGTGTTTAATAAAAACGTTATGCATGGCATGTTCTTTTTTCTGAAGTGGTCATCATGGAAAGACAACAAACGTGTACACTATACACACTGGTGTAAAATTTTACCTTCATCCAGGATCATTTCTTTTTTTATGCTGCTGGACAAGAAGTAGCTCTTTGTTTACTGTGAAAACAAGAAGACTCTGTAAGTGTTGGACAGGGTCTAGTAGCTCGTTCACACTTCCTGTTTCACTATAATCACAGTTCTGTTCAACAAAAAAAATTAAAACATTAGCACAAATCACTGCTTATGTTTTTACTGAAAACCGAAATCCAAAACGGTCACATTTGTTGAACATATAGTCCAAGATCCAGATTGTGTTGAATGGCATGTACAGCAGTTCCTGGTGAATTTGTATTGTCCTTTCAGGGTGTAAGCCCCAAGTCAGTGTGCTGTCACAGGTCCATGGTGCTGTTGCTGTGTTCTCGGCTGTGAGTCAAAGGAGCTGAGAGTGAATGGCAGTCGAGGGGCTGACCAACACCAGGCTGAGCTAATGGGTTTCTGCTTATAACCAGCTCCAGTTTATCTCCAGCTTCTGTGATAAGAGGCACGGCCAAGCAGCAGTCAAAATCTCGTGTTCGCACATGATTGACCTGGGAATGCAACAATAATTATACATACTGTATCACAGCACTTGCATAACTTATACCACAGCACTTTTTGTGACTGCCAACAACTGTTTATTTAATAAAGCAAGGTTATCTGCAACAAAGAGAAAATGTGGCGCCACAGTAACATCGCCAAGAACACGATGTCCCGGTAAAATTGACAAAAGGCTAATAAATCTTATCAGGGAGACTGCCAAGAGCCCTAGATCAACATTTTAGGAGCTGCAGGAGTATCTGGAAAGTATTGGTCACTCCCTGCATGTGCTGACAATCTCTTGTATTCTTCACATATCTGAGCTATGGGGTATGGTGGCTAGTTGGAAGCCCTTTCTCATGAAAAAAAATTCAATCCCACCTAATCAGCAGTCTATGCATCAGCATAAATTCAATGACTGAAAACATTTTAAATCTATCTGCGGTCAGTTTCAGCAGGATGCACCCATTGTGGCAAGCCAGTGGGAGACAGTACTACCAACAGCCTCTCTAGACACATCCCTGATGGCTATTGTTTCTGCACATGGCTAAGAATCCAAGCGCATACTTTTAACAAACAACATGAGTTGAGAACAAAGAACAGACATGCAGCTGAGGGAAGTAGAGATGTGAAGGAGGTGTGAGCACCTGGAGGATCCTGTCATACGGCCTGAGTCCTGCACGGTCTGCTGGACCCTCGGGCCGGATCATGTTCACGTAGACACCTTTCTCCAAGAAACCATCTGACACACTGAAGCCAAAATCATCTCTTTCTGGATCCTTAATCACCGTCACCTGAGAAAGGTCAATTCATTTATGTTTAGTTCAACGTTGCAACAGCAAAAAATGCACAAAAGTTTGAGGGTTCTGCTTTCACAACAGAATCTCAAACATTCTGATTTCACACAAAGTCCTCTATCTCAGCAATGCCACAGTCTTTATCTGTTTAGTGCTTCAACTATCCATATTTATATCTAGATTTAAACCCAACGATGGTGTATTCCTTCCTTCCTTCTTCTCTCCCTCCCATCCTTCCTTCCTCCCTGGAAAAATCCCCTGAGGTTGAAATGCCAGCACATGGTGTGTGAATTCTGGCTCTGACAATTCCTCAACCTCAGCTACATCACTCCAGTTCACAACTGGTCTCAACTAGAGATGTGTACGGGACTGTTTAAAAAAAAAATCCTACCTGCTTTTTGTTTGTCCTTGCCTGCAATGTAGTATCTAACAAATTTAGTGGATTATATTTCCAAATATATAAACAAACTACATAGTAGCCTAATTTAAACCACTGTGACCCTGACTAGGCGGTAACTAATGATGAATGAATGAACACTAAATGAACGGTATAGTGTATGTATGTATGTATGTATGTATGTATGTATGTATGTATGTATGTGTACTCATTTAGAATGCGTTATCTGTTCATTCCTAATTATGTATTCATATACATTTAGATCCTTAAGCTACATTCACACATACATCGACTCACAGCAACAGAGCGACTGGAGACCATTAATTTTCAGTGAGAGCTGGTGACTACAGATCAACCTGAGAGACAGTGACCATTGGTGACTAGATGTGGACTAGATGTCCAGCGATGCAACAGAGTTGCAAACTACCAATGGTAGTGAAGAATGAGCAAGTAACTGAGACTGATAACTGAGTACCGCGACTTGTGACATACAGCAATAAAACTGCTGTATGTGTGAACGTAGCTTTACTTCGCAGTCTGCACTGTTATGTGAAGGTTGAGTGGTATATGCTGACCTTGTGTAGCTCTAGTGGGGTGGGTGACAGGATCTCTTGCATCTCCTCCTTGATCCTCCTTGATTCCCATGTCTTCTCTGACATGCGTAGCGTGCTCTTGCTCTTTGCCTCATTGCGAAGATGCGAGCTCTTTCTGAGAGGGCTGATGTTGGCCTGGCTCCCTGATTCACTGTGAGACTTGGTGCTCTCTACACCCAAACTCACAGTGCTGCCAGTCATTATGGAGGCCTGAGTGAGAGGAGAAGAGCCAACAACGATTACTGCTAAATCAGCTCATCAACTTTCAGTAGGGAGCTCTGTCTGGAACTCTGATTGGCTGCCAAGTGGTCATTTAGAAATGATCTAATGCAATTTAATAAAACACAGTTAACTGGAAAGCAATGAAGATGCCATTTATGAGCTTTTCAGAAGCACCATTTTGCTCCGTTCCCTGGAACATCACCTATTGGAAACTCTTGAAACATTACATTTTTATCATGATTTGGAGAAATCCCTTTTGTAACTCAGCATAATGACTTTTATACTCTAGTTTGGTGTGAGCAAAGATGTGATGGTTGACAACTTAAGCAGCACATTTTAGATCCAGTTATAAGCAATGGCCAAGAACATTCTTTAACTGGAGTTTGTTCTGATTAAAATTGAGAAAATGGTGATAAATATGTTATAGAATTAAAACAATGAAGTAGCACAAGTGCTACTGTAACACCAGTGTATGAGCAATCCAATTGTCTACAAACATATTCTGACATAAAGATGACATGGATACCTTTGTTTCAAATAATATTTAATTCTAGTGAAGGTCTAGGGGCTCAGACTTCCAATCAGATTTTCTTTTTCAATTTTTACATTGTTATTACTACTTTGATCTCCATAGTGCTCAATAACAACAATAACAAGTAGCAACTAGTTAGTGTGGCCTCTCATCAGGCAAGTCAAGATGATAAATATAACCTTCATAGCCGCCTTATCAGACTAATGTTGATCATAAACACCAGTAGCCATCAATCATTTATGAACTTGTAGTATCGAACCACTGAAAACATATGAGCACTTTAGGCTCTTTTAGAATAACAATTACAATAAATACAGGAGAAACAGAGGAAATATGTTTAGGGTGGGAGAAAGAAAAGCAAAAACAAGAACAAAAAAAATTCCACCAGAGTAAATGTGTAAACGGGTCCAAATTTAGTTCCTGGGCTATACAGGTGCATCTCAAAAAATTTAAATATCGCGGAAAAGTTATTTTTTCCATAACTGAATTCAAAAAGTGGAACTTTCATATACTCTAGATTCATTACACATAAAGTGAAATATTTCAAGCCTTTTTTTGTTTTAATCTTGATGATTACAGCTTACAGCTCATGGAAATCAAAAATCCAGTAGCTCAAAATATTAGAATAAAGAATTTCCATGAGTGCTGATATTTAATACAATAGCACTGATACATTTTACTGTTTGTATCACTCCACCTTTTGCTACAAAAATGTCTAATTCTAGCAAAAGTTGTTACACTGAAACCATTACTACACTTACAGTACTTCGGGATGTCAGTCACTCTTTGTGTTACATGGCAACATGCAATACTCTATCCAGCAGTGGCTTCTTGGGAACTACTTTCATTGATGGTGCAAAAATAAATTAAATATTTGGCCATATTGTGTCAGAAGTGTCAGTTACTTGTTACTATGATTACCTGATTACCTTAAGTCACAGATCACAGCTGTGCAGATATTCAGTACAATAGCACTCTTGCTCGTGTGATATTGCTTAATTAATGCGGAAGTTATGTTAGTTAATGGAATCTGAATGGGAAGTGTGGCCAATGATCTATAGGAACTTATAGTTGTAGTAGTCTCACTTACATAGTGCTGCTTGAAGGTTTGTGAACCCTTTTGAATGTTCTATATATCTGCATAAATAGGACCTAAAACATCATCAGATTTTCACACAAGTACTATAATTAGACAAAGAGAACCCAATAAAACAAATGAGACAAAAATATTATGCTTGGCCATTTATTTATTGAGGAAAATGATCCAATATTACATATCTGTGACTAGCAAAATTATGCGAACTTCTAGGATTAGCAGTTAATTTGAAGGTAAGATTAGAGTCAGATAAAATTTTCAATCAAAGGGATGACAGTCATGTGTGAGTGAGCACCCTGTTTTATTTAAAGAACAGGGATCTATCAGAGTCTGATCTTCACAACACATGTTTGTGGAAGTGTACCATGGCATGAACAAATGAGATTTCTGAGGACCTCAGAAAAAGAGTTCCATCATGTTGGAAAAAGGTTATAAAATCATTCTAAAGAGTTTGGACTCCACCAATCCACAGTCAGACAGATTGTGTACAAAAAAGGGAATTTCAAGACCATTGTTACCGTCCCCAGGAGTGGTAAACCAACAAAGATCACTGCAAGAGCAGGACGTGTCATAGTCCGCGAGGTTACAAAGGAACCCAGGGTTCCTTTTATAAGTTATAACCAACTAAAGGCCTCTCTCACATTCCCTAATGTTAATGTTCATGAGTCCACCATCAGGAGAACACTGAACAACAATAGTGTGCATGGCAAGATTACAAGGAGAAAGCCAGTGCTCTCTAAAAAGAACATTGCTGCCCTTCTACAGTTTGCTAAAGATCATGTGGACAAGCCAGAAGGCTAGAGGAAAAATGTTGTGTATAGATGAGACCAAAATAGAATTTTTGGTTTAATGAGAAGTGCTATTTTTGGAAAACACTGCATTCAAGCATAAGAACCTTATCCCATCTGTGAAACATGATGGTGGTAGTATTATGTTTTGGGCCTGTTTTGCTACATCTGGGCCAGGACGACTTGCCATCACTGATATAAGTATGCATTCTGAATTATACCAGCGAATTCTAAAGGAAAATGTCAGGACATCTGTCCTTGAACTGAATCAAGAGAAAGGACCCTACGTCACACAAGTCGTTCTACCAAATAATGGTTAAACAAAAATAAAGTTAATGTTTTGAAATGGACAAGTCAAAGTCCTGACCTTAAGGCAGTAGAAATATTTCTTTTTAGTGAAAATCAGATGATATTTTAGGTTATATATATATATGCAGAAATGTAGAATACAGACAATACAATCATGTGTAAATACAGCCACAGCATCATGGGGAGACAACCAGGGAAGTTGTTCCGGACCCGGCACAGATGTCCAGGAGAGTTTAGTATGCCACTGACACGCAGAAAAAGTCTGAAATATATGTAGAGTGTCTGTTTATTCATTATTTGTTCTTGCACTTGTGTGCTTAAAGGTTACATAGGTCAGGTGCACATAAAAGTATGCTTTACAGCTGTTTTATTTGATACTTTGTTTTCTGCTCCAGCAAAACAAGCACAACAATGTTATTAATAATGTAGCACTAAATGAAATGTAGTAGAGCAATCCATCTCGCTTCCCTTGTGGTGTAACTAGGTTAGCCAGAAATTCATTTAGCTCCATAATGTGGATAAAGTAAGTCTTATTGTTTGCATTCTGTTGGAAATGGCTTGTAAACATGAATTTCTATTAGCAAAAATGCTTGCCTGTAATTCATTCAGTCATGCTTTCACAACAGAGGTGGGTAGCTAAAAATGTGGGTCAGACAACATGAAACTGGTACTTCCTCTGTTTAGAGTAAACAACAGGTAGGTCACTGAACTCGGAGACATGAACTTAAAGAATCCTACAGCAAGCACAGCAAAAGTGGAAAAATACAAATTTGACTATGTGTAGTAGTCCTCCATGTTGTTCAAATTAAATTTCACAATTTTAAATGATACTGCAGCTCTGAGCCAAATGGAAAGCAAAGAGGTTCAAAGTAAGCTTCAGGCACTGCCAGGATTTTCTGCAGTGCAATCGTTTGATTTTCTTTTTGATTTTCTTTGCTTCTGTAGAAGACCCAAGCGTCTGCATTCTCAAAAGTTTTTATTTATTTATTTTATCACGGTCTCTAGGAATTCAACTTGTTTTTAGATTTGTAGCCAAAGTTTTTTTTGGGGAAAAAAACTTGAGCAATCTTTATAAACTAATAAATCTATTTGAAAACTAAGATTGATTACTACCTACACTGCATGTTTTTAACAATTGTAATATATTTGATGTAACTGTGGCTGTCTTTCAAATACAAGTTGTTATTTCCTCTTGGACTTGGAAGTTTGAGAGTTCAAATCCCAGCACTGCCAAGCTGCCACTGCCGAGGCCCTTAATCCTCAACTGCTCAGTTGTATAAATGAGAAATGTAAGTTGCAGTAAGTCCAGGGTCCCCATTTTGCTCCTGAGCTAGTGTTATTTTCGGTGTTTTCCATGTGTCCTCATGGGTTCTCTGGTTTCTTCCCACCTCCCAAAAACATTCCAGAATGTGGATTGTCTACATATATTTGCCCCAGCTCCTATCTTGTCTCAGGCCCAGTCTTCCCGGGATCCACTGCAATGAAGAATGAGTCATTCTTAATATACATTCTGCAGTGAACACATATGGGGAATACTCTTCACCAGAATGAAAAGCAATCACAGCAGCGAAAAAAACAGGAAATACAATACACAAACAGCATTGCTTTTCATTTGTGACACGAAGATAACATACTTAACTCCTAGTTTTGGGTGGTAATTTTTAGTGATTAACACTTTTTTCACTAAATCAGTGAAAAAACAGAAACTATAAAAGGTTGACTCATCAAGATGCCAAAGATGGATTTCAGCCTTCCTCCCCATGTCCGACTGCAACCATGTGCCCCAAGTACTGCTCAGTGCTGTGATTGAACAGTGACATTTCAGTGTGACACTACTACAACACACTGATGAAAGTGAAAAGTCTGGGTAACATATGTAACCCTGTTCCCTGAGAAGGGAACGAGACGCTGCATTTAGCATAACACTATGGGATCGCCTCTCGCGCGTGACCGGCATTTGAAGCTTATGTAAAATCATGCCTATTTATAGGCCTGCCATGATCAGGTGATGTGGCAAATAAGCATGTCGCGTGATATAAATATGGCACCTGTGAACCACACCATCAGCATCTATTATCTGGAGTGAAAACTCATTCACAGGTGATGCTGTGTCAAAGCAGTGCATCTCTAATTGGATAGTGAAAGCAATCTCTATTGCTTATGAGGCATGCGGCCTCGCTACGCCTCTGGGCATAAGGGCTCATTCTACTAGGGCGGTCGCCTCAGCGAAGGCTTTGTCCAAAGGGGTATCCTTACAGGATGTGTGTGCTGCTGCAGGGTGGTCTATGCCACACACATTCATTCGTTATTACAGCCTAGATATTTAATCCACCCCAGGCTCGAGTGTCTTGCAGTGACCCTTGGGCTTGGGTCTTTTTTTAACAGGCCGTACCCTCGGTATGACTGAGTGGGTATTCTTGTTCCCATAGTGTTATGCTAAACGCAACGTCAAAGTTCCTTTTCACAGGGAACGTCTGGGTTACGCATGTAACCCTGTTCCCTGAGAAGGGAACGAAACGTTGTGTCGCTTTGGCATACCAGGGCAGGCCTGTGAATTACGTGTTTGCTTCAGATAATAGAGGCTGATGGCGCGGTTCACAGGTGCCATATTTATATCACGTGACACGCTTAATTGCCACATCACCTGATCATGGCAGGCCTATAAATAGGCATAATTTTACACAAGCTTCAGATGTTGGTTGCGCGCGAGAGGTGCTCTCATAGTGTTATGCTAAACGCAAAGTTGAAGTTCCCTTTGAAGGGGAACGCAGTGCAGACGGGAATTACACTCAGTACTGACAGAAATTCAGCATTTAATTTTTACAAAAGCAGTTCCCTGATGGTTAAGAGATCAAGCAATGTAAGGTTTTGTTTTTCACAGCGCATGTTTTCTGCATGTTACTAAAGGAAAGCAGTACTATTTGTGTATTGTAATTAACTTTTTTTAACCGGTTTGAAGGAGTGCTTATTTGTTACAATCAAGTTATTTGCTTTAATAAACATGACAGGTCTTGTTATAGAAATAAAGTAACCAATGACAGGGTGTTGTGATGCGGATGTAATGCGAAGCTGCCCCAGGGGTTATTAACTTCCTCTCATTATTTTAATCCTCTCATACCTCTATTAAAGAATGACATGATTAAAAGTATCAATTACATTTAATAGAGAAACACAGTAGTTCCTCTTATCAATTCCATAAATGATGCTATAAACAATCATTCCCACACCAGCATCATGTTTTACGGCACTCCTGAAGCAGAGAGGGTTAAGGGCCTTGCTCAAGGGCCCAGCAGTGGCAGCACTAAGGCTTGAACCACTGACCTTCCATTGAGTAACCCAGAGCCTTAACCAAAAAGCCACCGGTGGTTGTTATTCACACATGAATTCATAAGTCTCACATCGTAGTTTAGGTTAGCTCTTTGTTAGTTTGTAATTAGTACATGGCTTAACTTATTAGCTCATATTTAAGTAAGTATTAATTCAGGTATTAGTGCATGATTATTCATCTACTATTATTGCAAAGTGCTACAGAGACTTCTTCCATAAATTCTAAATGAACATGTGATAGCATTGTTAGCTGATGAGTTAGATCCACACTCCCTCCCACACAGATAAAAAGGCAAGTTTTGCAATTCACTGCATCACAGGCAGAAAGTTTTCTATTAAGCACAACTGCTGCAGCACTGATGTGGCCTATGAAATGAATGTGCAAACAGCATAATTAGCTTTATTGGCAGATTTCATAGGGTTTCGGTTGAACAATCAACATCCACTGTGTGAGCGTCTCATCAGCGACTGTATGCAAACATTAATGATGTGATACACAATCAAATATTTACTTATTGTCATACATGTCAGTGTGAATACAGAGACTGTGATTGTTCTAGTTCTGGTTTATCAGACAAGTAAGTGTTATGAACAAGCTGTTCTGTGCTGAGACCAATAAAATTGAAGGAATTTACATCACACCTATTTGCTATTATATTTGTGGAGCTTGCATTTCAAAATCCTTCCATATTAATCATTAGACAAAGCATTTATTCCATAATATTTATTGCATGCCAGTTTGGTTCAAATGATTTAATCATTAACAGTTAACCCTGAAGCTATTATTACTTGAGTTAGACTTTGAAAAAACATCTACGTTCTATCATTCGGTTTCAGGTCGTGACTGTCTTGAATTTCGAGCCCAAGTGTGGAAATGCTCTCATGATGAGTTCATCTCTCTCCACTTTACCTCGATCTCACGGAGGAGTTCTGACTGCCCACACGTCTCCAAGTCTTCCAGGGCCTGGCACCAGAAGTTGTCCTCATGGTCCAGCACGATGCCATCAGCATGAGTCTGGCTGGCAAATCTGCAGTAGTAATTAGCATGAGTCATGAATCAGGACTTGGCATACTCAGATTGACACTAATTTTAGTAAGACAGGGTCACAAAGCAGCTTGGGTGGGAAGAAGGCTTGAGGAAGAGGGGATGAGAATAACAAGATCCCCAAGAATGTCTGAATTTCAGCAAGCTGATAAACAGATCTAACAAAACAGGTGAGAGGAAGCAAAAAAGGAAGAGCAGTTAATGGTAACAAATAACTGCATAATTAACAATTGCTTCATTCAGTACTTTTCCACCCTCTTAGATAATCTGAATCTTCCTGAATTCAGTATGTGCTTTCTGTGGCAAGCTGAATATACTGTAGTATGAGAAAGGCTTCAATTCTATTTCAAAAACAATGTCAAATTCAAAGAATTGTATTGTAGATGATTAAAGGTAGTAAAATTTTTCACTGTGTTAACTATGTCCTTGCATTCTAGAATATTAGCATACTTGCATACTAGCATACTCCCACACTCCATACTAGCATACTCCCACACTAGCATACTAGCATACTCCCACACTCCATACTAGCATACTCCCACACTAGCATACTAGCATACTCCCACACTCCATACTAGCATACTCCCATATGCTTACATATTTGCATGTTTGAACTCTTGAAAACTAGCACATCAGCAGCATATTGCATACTAGCATCCTATCACATGTGAATACTGTTGCACTCGCACAGTAGGATAATTGCATTCTTGCAGTCTAAATTGCATGAACACTGGAACACTTGCATACTAGCACACTTGTATACATACCATATATTTGTATCATGCATTAAGATTTCCATATTAGTAATCCTGCACACTAGCACACATTTTAACATGGTAGTGTACAATTTTTTTAAGAGTTTATGTATGTTTTGCTGTTTTCTAGTGGACTTCAAATCAACATAAAATTGTATTTTACATGTAAAACATACTCAGGTTTGTTGACGATGGAGTGGCTTTATGCCCTAGGCTGCCCTCATGCCTGTGTTGTCTTCTGGCTCTGCCTTTTAGCTACGCTGCCAGACCTGCCAGAGTCCTTGCTTGCACTTTCCCACAATGTATACTTTTTTAATCCAATTTATCATAAGAACATACCTAATAATCTGTTGTTTCTCTTTCTCTGTTAAGCTGATCCTGACTCACTTCTACTCCTATGGCTCCTCTTGCCCTCTAGATCTTTCTGCTGTTGTGGATGGTCCCAAATGAGTACCCTAAAGATTCACACTTCACAAAATGAGCTTATTCCCAAAGTCTCATCCATGCTTCAGTGAATAATCTCACCTTGATACAGCAGTCTACGGCAGGGATGTCCAATCTTATCTGCAAAAGGCCAGTGTGGGTGCAAGTTTTCATTCCAATCAAGCAGGAGCCACACCTGAGTTCATCTGTTTAATCAGTTGATCTTGGCTTTCAATAGACTCAGGTGTGGCTTTTAATAGATTAAAATAAGAACCTGCACCCAAACCAGACCTTTCCATATAACATTGGACGTTCAGAGGGTCTGCTATAGACTGCTATAGACCCAAGAATCCCACCATCCAGTACCAAGAGATTTTCTTGCATCTAATTCCTCTCAAGGTGTTGTCTCTGGGGGTTTTTGCTTGCCAGTCATCTCTGGCTTGCTCATTAGGGATCCAGATCTACATCTAGATTTCTGTTTCAATTCTATACAGATACAACTAAAAACTGAATAATTCATCTAGATAATAAACACAGTAACAAACTTTCACACATTTACAGTAATGCCATGAATGATTGCAGCTTGGTCGTCTGAGTACTCGTGCCCATTCTTGAATCCAGTTCTCTCCATGTGTATAGACTGAGTCTTACCCAGCATTCTTGTCCCAGTCCTCCTCACTGAATCCTCCATCACTCAGTAGGTAATTCTTGCGGTGGCCAGGAGGTGGGGTGCTGTTCCTGTTCGTGGCACTGCGCCACTCATGTGGATGTAACGCGATACCTGCTACCTGCTGGATGTAGCCTATGAGGGAAGTGGAGAATTATGTCCAAGTGAATTATGCAGGGAATTCATTTTCTGTAAAGCTTGTGTGTGGATGTTCTGAACTTACTTTGGCTCCCATAACTAGCATCTATAGTAGATCCATCCCATGATTCCATAGCCGAGTCTACGCTGGGAATGGTGGTGGAGTAGATCTCGGACAATTTACTGGTCTTTTGAGAGTCCGTCATTTCCGAGTCATCATTATCGCTGAGCTCGTTATCAAGATCTATAGTGTTCTTCTTCTCATCTGCCACTAGGGTGAGTACATATTAGTGATGTTATTTTGCAAACGGTGTTACGAATTCACTTAAAATGCTAGCCATTCATCCATCCATTTTCTGTCCTGCCGATCCTACACAGGGTTTCCGGGGAGCCTGGAGCCTATCCCAGGGCACTTGGGGCACAACACAGGCACAATCGCACTCACATTCACACACCCATTCACTTAAAAAACTTTTCTTTTTTTTTTTTACAGTTTCATGTATTTGTTTTTCTTGTTTGTTTTCTCACTACATTTGCATGCATCACTGTGACAATGAGAAAAACATTTATATGTAATAAATCACTTCAGTTTATGATATTACAATTTTATATGAATACTGCTGCTTGCTCTTCGAAAATGATTTACACAGTGTAATGGTGTAAAAGAAAATAAAGGAATGTTTATAGATGAAGGTCAACTTTTATACTTTTACACTTACCATATATATATTTTTTTTTATATAGATGAAGGTTAAATTCATTTCCAGCTATAAACTACAGTTCATAGCTACAGTCATATAGTATAGTCGGCATCAATCATACACAAGAAAATGGTTTATTAATCCCTATAATTCCCCTCCAAAGTAAGAAAATGCTCAGTCTAAATGCAGCCAATATCTTAAGTTCATGTATATAAATAACTTTTGATACATAAATTAATCATTTAATAATTTAGCATGCCAGCACACAGTATTTGGTGTCTTATACTGTATACATGTGTGTAAAAGCTGACAATGGAAATGAGAGGACACTGTCAGGACTATCATATATCCTTCAGATTTGTTAGGAAACTACTAAAAAACCTAGATGAATGGCTACATTCCATAGATTCTCCAAAGAACGACCCATTTTGACTTATGAATACCACAATTTAAAAAAAAGAATTGATGAAAACATTTGAACGTATTGAACAAGTGAACGTATAAGAAATTGCTATTAGAACTTACCATCGATCTGCTTTTTGATTTTCAGCGTCACGCTCTCGCCAGCCATTTGAAGTAAGTGGATAGCTTCACTCAGAGGTTTGCCTTTCAGACTCACGTTGTTAATGGCAAGGATACGATCTCCAACATGAATAGCCCCTGTTCTATAAAAATAGCCACAAAACACTTAAACAGATTAAAACCAAATGAGTGTGACCTACAATGCGTCAGTCATCTCCTCAACACTAAATTTACTCTGTTGGTATGCTCACAAATTGCATGTATTTATAATTTAATATTTAGGATGTGGTCAAGAGCAAAAAAAAAAAACAAAAAACAAAAAAAAGACTGAAAGCGGTAAAACTTAATCCACATAATATATAAACTCAAATGAGCTCAAGTTAGAGAAAACCTTTGCGGACCCCAATTATTTAATTATCCAAACTTTCCGTTTATATCCATCATAAATACAAAAGATGTCTGGTGATTATATTGTACTGTGTTTCTTTCCATACTAGTCTGCAACAAGGGCCTTGGAGAATGCTGTAATTCACTCACAATTTTGTTCAATTGTATAGTTGTATATGGCTAGAATGACAAAAAAAAGCTCCATACTCTACAAGTTACAAAACATCCTCAAGACAATATGCTAGCTCTTTAAACAAAAGCTTAATTTTTTTTACTGCAGTGAAACAAAGGTCAAAAGCAAAGACGTAAGCAATAGTGGAAACAAACCAGTGTCTCCAAAATGTCTCAATAAAGTTGAACCATCATGGAGTGATCTGAACAAATCTAATCTGCTCTTCTAATGTAATTTTCCCATGATCTAGTCTAGCTTCTTTATACTCGAATCATGTGACTTATGAAGTTCACTATCCTCTAGTGTAATTACTTTACACAGGCTATAACAGTTATAAAACTCAGCTTGAGAATTTATGCACCTTGCTATCTTTTGGCAATTGCAGGGCAGGATGTCAAAGTAAGGTAACTGAACTCATAAGTCGTTAACCTCATGGGTCTTTCCAGTCTTTTATTTCTGTCCCTAAAGTCACCTTTCAGCTAGACCTCTCTTGGTGAGGCCTGAGATGACGATGGGGTCAAAGGGCTCCTCGGTGCCTGAGATGGTGATGCCCAGGGGGCCGCCATACCGCTTCAGCTCCACTGTGTAGATAATGGAGCCTGATGTCTCCTGTTCATCTGCAGAGAAAGGGAGGGGTGTGACAATTATGATATTGCCATCATTAGCAATTATGTTAGTGCTTGAGACTGTAGAATCGTTGTGTCTATGTTTTAATAAAAGACTAAAGGTTACGATTTAATTGGTTACGATTTCATTGGTTACGAGCATTGGTCACCAACCCTCTTACTTGAGCTCTACCTTCCTGCAGGATTAATCTCCAACCAAAATCACACACCTGTTTTAGTTGATTTCTTAAGGCAATGATGAGATTTTCAGGTGGGCACGATTATGGTTGGAGTCTTCAGGAAGGTAGATCTCCAGGAACAGGGTTAAATACCTATATTTAATATGTACAATGCTTCTTGTATAGTAATTCACTTGGAACCACGGTCCTGTGTATAATTCTAACAAAGTGATTTGAAATCTAAAATTCTCAAGTTACCAGCAAAAAATCATGACAAACTTACTTTCTGGTCTTTCGTAGCTTTGCTTTTAACCAGTAAATAACACATTTAGCATTTAGATTTAATAATCAGGTCACAACGAATCACAGTCAGCAAAAGACTCCATTTCAAAATGGAGTAATGAAACCCAGATGAAACCTGTTGAAACAGAATCTCAAAAACTACTTTTACAAACTACTTTTTACAAACAAAAATAATGTGACAGTAAATACAGTACTTAAAGTCTAGCTATGAGTCACATGAATATGTGAACATAACCATCGGGATTTCTAAAATAAAAATTCATGAAAAAGAAATCAAACATCTAGTTCTTTTCAGATATACAGCTTATGCAGTCACTCAAGAGTTTTTCACAACCCGCCTTCTTAGAAATCTGGTTGCAGCCGTTGATAGCTTCATTTTTCTGCCCCGTCCAGGTATTTCTGCCCCTAGCTAGTTCAGGTATTTCATGTGTTCCAGCTCAAGCACACCTGGTGCAACTAAAGAAGCCCTTGATTTGAAACTGGAGAAATCATTATAAGTTGCATTTTCAGTTGATTTCGGGGAGAGCATTGATTGTGTTGAACTATTTCAATTGCTTTTGTTTGATTTGTTCATTGTGAACAGCTGAAAGTCTGTACATTTTGACAATAATCCTGATTTGAAATGGGGGCTGAATCATTTTGATTGCAACTGTAGTTCAGAAATAAGAAAGACTCAGTGATTTAGCTTTATTCTGTAGTCTGTGTCAACACCAGGTGGCATGGTTTAATACTGCATGTCTGCCCAAGCCTCAATATGGGCAACACGTGTTGGGTTTTATTTTTAATATCCTTTGTTGTGAAGATAATTCAAAGCAAATCTATGCCAACACACATGGCCTCATACTGAGCCATGTTCAGAAAAACAGGCCAATGTTCTAGATGAAATATCTGTCAAAATATGATGCAATCAAAATGTCAAAATGGACGTAGTAGGATAGTCTGGGGAAAAGGCTGACAGCAATATTACAGAAGGACTGATTGAGGATATGATTTCTTTCACAGATTTAACCAATTGTCAGAACGGATAATGTGTTGTAAATGAATACAAATACAGATATGAACAACTTTTTTTTCTTGTTTGTTTCAGGTGTTTTGTTGAGCAAACACTAGATCCCATTGAGACTAAGACCAAGACCATGTTCATTAACATGAACATTATGTGGTCATTATTAACTGCCTGTTTAGGGTAATGGCAGTTTAAATTAGGCTACTACTGTAGTTTGTTACTATGTTGGGAAATAGAGCAAACTAAACTGTCAGAAACTATCGCTGGTGGGTACAAATAAAAATATTTTGAGAATTCCCACTCTATTTGAGAATAATTATGAACTTGATCATAATTCACACAGCATGCTAACAGTGCTGTCATTTCTACCCTTTACTTTCTTTATATCACAGCACTGTTGAATGCTCTATTCAAATGGGTCAGAAGGTGTTGATTAATCTTAGGGCCCTTGAGCAAGGACCTTAACCCTATCTGCTCCAGGGGTGCCATATCTTGGCTGACTCGGTGCTGATCTTAGCTGGCTTCCTAACAAGCTGGTATATGTGAAAAAATAATTTCATATACGTGATATCATATGTCATATGTCTGACAGCAGGCTCTGGTTGCAAGGTTTATACTGAACACAGACATGCACACCTATCTTTACTTACCAGAGTTGTCTTCATCCTTGCGGATCTTGAGCTTGACCAGGTCTTCACTCTGTTGAAGGATCTGCATCGCATCTTCCATTGAGCAGCTCTCCAGTCGAATGTTATCTATAGCCAGCAGCTTGTCTCCAGGCTCCAAAGTCCCTGTTCTAAAACAGAAAAGGAGCAAACAGATAAAAACTTGTGAATCATGCCTTTATTAATAAAACATGTGTGCTCTGATTTATTTATGGTATAGTATCATCTTCCCTGGTTTTATCAACATTAGCCCATTTTTAATAATAAAAAAAAAGATTGCCTCGGAGTCGTAAAAAAACAAACTCTACACTTGCACATGGCGTAATTTCACACTGATTAAGACAGAGATAAAAAAAAAACAGAGAAATTACTGTATTACTCAAATTTCATCAACTATACAATACTTTTAGCACTGATGCCCATTTCAGTGTCTGAGGAGAATGTTCCAGAAGAAATACCACCTGTTCTAACACTAAAGGAGGCAAAAATGTACTTTTGAGGACATTTTTCTCTGTCTTGCTTAGAACCACATGTTCAGGTTAATTATTTTTGAACGGTGTCCTTTAGAACCTAGAAATCTGGCCATACCTGTGAGCCATGCTTCCTTTCTTTATGTCAGATATGATCAGAGGCTCGCCCGGCTTTTTACTGGCTGTTGGGGACAATGCAGAAAATGCAGATTAATGTATACAACACATAAGAATACACACACACACACACACACACACACACACACACACACACACCAAAAACGAACACACACAAGAGATAAAGTTAATGGAAATGGTGTGAGGATTCATAGAAATCAGCTGGCCTAGAAATCAAAACTGCATTATAATTAAAACCAGACATAATAAAAATGTGCTTCAAACATGGGATGGATTACTGTGAGACACTCAAAAGGTCTAAGAGCAAGAGTGCCCCCTGATGGTCAAGTTTGGAACACAACCCAGTAGCGGCTCCTTAGCCACTGGTTCTCAAAGTGGGGTCTGTGAAACATAGCCAGAGGGTTGTTTTTTTAGTTACAGTGGAGAACATCATTATCAAAATTATTATATTTATTTTTGAGTTCTAGTTATTAGCCTGTTTGACTGAGAACTTGAATTGAATGGGTTTAATCCAAACATTAATATCTCAAAAACACCTATAAATACTGTAAACCTGGACCTAAGATAATCTGTCTGTGGAAAGTAAAGGAATAAAAAGCTCTTTGACTCTAATTACACATTTTAAAATGCATTTATACAGTACTGTAAATTGCAAATATTTTGTATCACTGTAACAGTTTTTCCAAGTTTTATTGAGACTGCTACACATTTTGTTAGATTAAATGTGATCAGTTTTCCAGTTCATCCCAAAGGTATTCAGTGGGACTGAAGTCAGGGCTCTGTTTAGGCCACTCGCGGTTTTTTCACCCCAAAATTGGCAAACCCTGTCTTCCTGGACCTCCTTGTTTCTCTGTGATTCACGCTCTTACTGCAGCACTGTTGGACTAGTGTATGCTGGCCTTCCTCAATCTGCCTTATCTCACTTGCAGCTTGGGCAAAATGCAGCAGCTAGATTTTAAACAGGGATCAAGAAGAGTTATCATATTTCCCTATTTTGGCATCTCTTCACTAGCTTCCTGTTAAGTTCAGAATTATTTTAAAATTCTTATTTATATATATAAAGTTCAATCTGATCTTTCTCCACAGTACATTATTGACCATCTTCACCCTTACTCTCCGACCAGAACACTAAGATCTTGTAATCAACTTCTATCTGTCTCCTGCTGTTTTCTCACACAGAACAACCTCCTGGACACCAAGCTGTCTGGCTTCAAAAGCAGTCACGGAGTCACTCCACGGAGACTGCTCTGCTTTCCAGCAGTGAAGCCTTACGACTAGCAAGATCAATCTCAAGCTCATCTGTCCCCATCCTACTTGATCTCTCTGCTGCTTTTGACACTGTGACTCATCAGATACTCCTGTCAACTCTTTCCGGACTAGGCATCACCGGAACGGCTCTGTGCTAGGTGGAATCCTATCTCTCACACAGATCCTTCAAGGTATTGTGGGGGGAGAGGTTTCTTAAACTCAGCAACTCACAATTGGGGTTCCCCAGGGGTCAGTTCTGGGTCCACTGTTCTTTTCCATTTATACCTCATCCTTTAGGTTCATTCTGTACAACATCAAGAATGTCAGACCCTATCTCACCGAACAGGCTACACAGCTACTAGTCCAGGCTCTTGCTAACTTAAAACTGGACTATTGCAATGCACTTCTCCTGGGTCTCCCAGCCAGCAACTTCAAACCCCTTCATCACGCCTCGTCTTCAAACAGCCCAAAAGAACCCATGTCACAACCCTCTTCATCTCCCTCCACTGGCTTCCTGTAGCTGCCCGCATCAAATTTAAGGTTTTAATGCTTATGTACAACAGACCTTGTCTGGAACAGCACCGCTCTACCTCAACATTCTCCTTGAGTTTTACATTCCTTCATGTAACCTGCACTACGTTTGGTAGTGCCTACTTAGTGAGCCACGAGGTCCCTTTCCAGAACCTTCAAACTGACTGTCCCTCACTGGTGGAACGAACTTGAATTTTCAATCTTGAAAAAAAAACAGTTAAAGACCCATCTCTTCCACGACCGCTTTAACTAACCCCTAACTTGCCCCCCCACCCCCGCCCCCCATTATTAAAAAAAAAAAAAAATCTGCACTCACTGTACACTAGCTCTTACACCTCTACTCTATGCACTGCTTGTATTGTTCTCCGCTTGATATATCCCTTTGCTTGTATTTCCTCATTTGTAAGTCACTTTGATTAAAAGCGTCTGCCAAATGAATAAATGTAAATGTCGTACTAAGCAAAGGGTGATCGAGCCTTTTCTGTGGTTGGTCCCAAACTCTGGAGCAGTCTCCAGAGGGAAGCTGTAATGCTTCACAATACAAAGACATGCTTATATAATTCTGTGCTTCCAACTTTGTGGCAACAGTTTGGGGAACTTTTTTGCAGTGTAATAAAATTGCAGACCCCCTGGTTACATGTCATGGACCCCTGTAAGAAGCACATGTCCAGAATGTGAGCTGAACAAAAGAACAGAGTAGAAGTGAATGCTGGATCATGTTTGTGTGTGTGAGGAATGAAACTGGATTACAGATCAAAGCGGACAGATGTGGATTTGAGAATAGTTCTGCTTCAAGATTTGCTGATGCTGCCAGATTATGATTGATACCAGTTCAGTTTAAACACGAACATAAAAGAGCCAAAGGCCTTACTGAAGGATATATTGAATGTCAGTGGGCCTGGGATATGACATTACATTAAATATGCTTAAAAAATCCCGAAGAGGCTTTTTTTTTTTTTTTTTTTTTAAAAGGAAGTATCCAAAAAGAAAGGTTGTCAAAGGGGGATTGATCAAATGGAGAAGAGATGGCGGACAAAGTTAACAAGTCATGAGACTTGTTGCGTCTCGTAGGAGACTAATTCACAGAGACCACAGCACTGTGGAATTCTCAAATCTGCCTGGCCTGACAGTGTTGATTAATTTTCTATAAACACATGACTATAACATTGTGTCAGCTACAAGGTAAATTACAGGTTCATGTTCTAGAGTGAGAGAGAAAAAATGTGAAAACTAGTAAAAATGTGTAAAACTAGAACAACTGTTATATAGTATTATAGCTGCTATAATGTAAGCGGTAATAATTACAGGAATAAAACTCTTTGGAGTGTGCTCTTAGTAAAATAATCAAGGACAAGGAGGGTGGTAACAGTAACATTGTTTTCTTATAATCGCGCACCATCATGGCTTATAAATTACATGTTTAAAAAAAAAACTAAAAAAACCCCCAATGTGTACATACAAAGTGTTTCAGTTCTCAAATTAATTGACGTCTTACTACATTGTGCCACTACACCATAGTAAAAGTAGTTCCACTGTTAGAATTAGTTTGTTTTTGTGGCTTGTAAACATTGAAGGACAGATGTGCAAGGTTTGTGAATGATAATATTGAGAAAATGAGATGAAAATGATACAAATGAGATTATGTAGCTCAACAATATAATTTGAAGCAAGTAAATGAATATCTACGAGTGTATTTGTTCTAACGATTTTGAGTAAGAGTTCCATTACTTGTTAGCTACAATATATGGCTCCAGTGAAGATGTCTGATACTAAACCTGTCTTGTGGAAGATTGTGTAAACATTTCTTTTGCAGAATTATTCCTTTGAAAAGAAGCCAGGGAGAAAGAACAACTAATACAGCATGCATGAATTAAGTTGGCTCTTACCACTGATTGTGATCCCAAGCTCGACTCCTCTCTTCTTTGGCAGCTTCACATGAAAGGTACCGCTACTGGGCACTACTGACTCTATTGAATAGCAAAAGGAGTCTGATTGTAATGTATTCCATATGAAATATAAAAAGTATAGAGTACACTTTAAGGCCAAACATTTCTGGACACCTGACCTTCACAACAATATATGGGTCTTCACAATCATAGAATTGTCTAGAATGGCTGTGTATGCTGAAAATATACAGTTTCTTTATCACTGAAACTAAGGGACCTAGTCCGAACAGCTCAGATATGGTTGGCGTGGAAGAACTCAAGTGGCCTGCACAGAGCCCTGAATTCATGAACTGGAAGGCCATCTGCACCCCAGGCCTCCTCACCTGAAATCAGAGCCATTACATTACATTTATAATGGTCTTGTGGCTGAATGATCACAAATCCCCATAGTCATATTCCAAAATCTGGTGGAAAATCTTCTCAGAAGATTGGAGCTTATTATAATAGCTAAGGGAGGACCAAATCTGGAATGGGATGTTCAAAAAGCACATATGGGTGTGATAGGTTAGGTGTCCACAAAAGTTAATTATTAGAGAAACATTTTGCTAGTGTATGTTCCTGTCATCTTGCAGATTCATGGTATCTACTTGAATATACAAACCTGCTACATCAAACTCAATCTCTAGCATGACCTTATTAGTCAAAGCAGCATCTCGGAGCAGCTGATTGGCCTCCTCCATCGTGCCATCCTCTGTGGGAATGCCATTGATTGACAAGAGCCGGTCGCCAACCTGGAGCAGCCCACACCTGCCAATCAAGCCAGCATCATTAAAAAAATGCCAACTATGTTTGAAGTAACCAAAAAAAAAAAAAAAAAAGATCTGAATCCCTATCTAATATTGAACTCTCACATCTACTGCAACCTTGTGCAACATGCTTTATTTATTTATTTTTTTTAACACAGTAAGGCACAGTAAGACCTTTGATACATCCTATGATGAAATAATTTGCAGAACAGAAAGAACGTGCCACTTGCTGACTTGATTGATGTGAGGCGGTAAAAATGTGTCAGAAGAGCTCTTTTGCAGAATAATAATGAGCTGCACTAATCAAACATAGCATTGTTTCCTGTAATTACAAATGTAAATTAGAATACATCTGCCATATAACTGCAATGGCATGGAAATGAGTGAGTTTTACTGTGATTTCTGCAATCCTATCGTTAAAAATAATCTAACAAAGCCGTTACTTTGGGGATTGCATACAAGTAATACATGGGTAATTCTTTCCACAGCTATCAGTTAGGTACTGCTGTCATCTCTTATGCTCCATTTTCAAGCATGACTCATGTTTTATGCGCACACAAACACATTAATGTCCATCAAAGGCTCAGTTAACTGAATCATCATAAATTCATGCAAATGGTTCAGTTCATGACATTAAGGTAGGATCACCAATCTGATCATAAACATTAACAGAAAGACAGTATTGCTATGGTTATATGTAAATGAGTGCACCACTCTCCATCTGTACTGTAACAACAGCTCTCGGCAGGTTCTGCTCTCAGATCTCAATGTAACTTGTTTATTTCATTCATCCCAGCATCAGATAGCATTAGTCAGGTAGTAAGAAGCAAAATCATCACTGCACTACTTCATGGTAATGCAGTGGGTAGCACTGGCACACAGCTCCAGGGAGTCAATCCTGAGCTTTCAATTCCTGGCTTACGCCCAGTATTCCCGGGATAGCTCTGGATTCACCAGCACCCTCACCAGGATAAAGCAGCTCCCTGGACTGTTAAGCCAGGGAGGCTATAGCAGCAGTCACACTAGCTGCAAATAAAATCGAAAAAGCCTGTTCACTAGAATGGAAAAGGAAAAAGAGATTCACTTCCCGTAGCAGTAAATGTTGTATCCACTTCCTCCAGTTTCATTTTGTACTAAGTTCATCTTGATGAACTTTTACTCGGCGAATCCACCAATCTTGTCAGTGTGAACCAATAGGAATCAAGAGTGTGTGGCTGAGGTAATGTCTATCTAGAAGACTGAACATGGAGAACCTGACAATCATTACAATTTCTGCTTTTTCTGGTCCATTCTTAACATTATGACTCTTATCAATCACGAACAGTAAGCTAGCTTGCTAGTGCTACCCTGCCAAAGAAATTTGCAAGGCAAAAATATGGTGTAAGTGGTACTTAAGAGTGCTTTCATGATTCTCTTTAGACTAGGTTTGTTTTTACACAGCCGAATCCTTTCAAACCACAGAACGGTTAGCCAATCATGTTTCTTTGTGTAGGCGAAAATTTTGCAGAATGAAAGATAACATTTCATTGGTTTGTATAGCAACTGTTCCCTTGCTTTCTTAATGCTTCCTCCACTATTTCTTTTTATCAAAACATCACTCTGCAGAGCACCACATGCCTTTCCATAACAGTGTCAAAACTGTTAAAAAAAAAAAAAAAAAAAAAAAAAAAAAAAAGGTAATGTGACAACCAATCACGTTGCTCAAGGTCCAACCCTTGGAGCAGATTACTTTTAGGAGTAGATTGCTTTTAGGTGCAGATTACCTTTAGGAGTGAATTACTTTTAGGTATAGATTACTTTTAGGTGCTGATTACTTTTAGGAGTGGATTACTTTTAGGTGCAGATTACTTTTAAGAGTGGATTACTTGTAGGAGTGGGTTACTTTTAGGAGTGGATTACTTTTAGGAGTAGAATACTTTTAGGAGTAGAATACTTTTAGGAGTAGATTACTTTTAGGTGCCTATTACTTTTAGGAGTAGATTGCCTTTAGGAGTAGATTACTTTTAGGTGCAGATTACTTTTAGGAGTAGATTACTTTTTCGGTGCAGATAACTTTTAGGTGCAGATTACTTTTAGGAGTAGAATACTTTTAGGTGGAGATTACTTTTAGGAGTAGATTGCTTTTAGGAGTAGATTACTTTTAGGTGCAGACTACATTTCGTTGCAGATTACTTTTAGAAGTAGACTACTTTTAGGTGCATATTACTATTAGGAGTAGATTATTTTAGTTGCAGATTACTTTTTGGAGTAGATTATGGCAGCAAATCCCAAATCAACATTTTCAGGTGGACCTGAGATCAGTTCCCAGGACCTCACCTAGGTTCAAAAACAGTTTTCACATGCCCAAATGAACTCTCAGTGCAAACAGGTTCAGACAAAGTGCAAGTGTCTAACGCAATTTTTTTTCCCTTCCAATTTTATCAGTGGTCAATTCTCACATATCAGCTTAGTCTAACTTCCAGAGTAGCTACCAGTCTGGGAGCACCCTCCCAAGCTGTAGGGCAACACACTTCAAGGAGTGCAGAAAGTGTCCTATTCTGTATATATGCGCACTGATTGATGAGGGAAAGAGGCTAATAAACCAAAATAATGTTTAGAAATTTCACAAACCCACTCTACAGACAGATTACATAGTAATGCTAAAGAAGTACCTAATAAGGAGATCTACCAGAGAAAGATAGTCCAAAGGCCAAACAGTGTAAAATTAGTTATAGGCTGTGGAATTACAGAACCACCCATATACACAGTTCATCAGGCTGTAACTCTACATCTGACCCTATGCTCATGGAGTGTGTGAAGGTATGAACACTGACAAAACACAGCAGAGAATTGTATAAGCTCCACGTCAGACCTGCATTTAATTAGCCTACTTCTGCTTCTGCTACAGTTACCACTCTCTATCTGTACTGTAACAACAGCTCTCGGTAGGTTCTGCTGTCAGATCTCAAGTCTTTGGAGAACTCAAGAAAGTATGGTTAAAACAATAATGTGTTTCCCTACATGTCTAAGATGGCTTGGAAAACCCTGCCAGATGTTGCTACAACTGAAATTCTGGAAAACAACCAGAAATGACAAAACATTGTTTTCCCTGCCAATAATATACTTTGACGTGTCTATTTTAAGAAAACGGAAATATATTTTACTAGTGAAACGGACAATTCACCGTGCAATCAGACACCAGATATGGCACCAATACTGATTTTCCATAAGTAGATTAAGTTATAAACACTGAACCACTTAAGTAAAATATGTAGCTTTTATATGTTGATTTAATGGCCATGCTACTACACTAAATTAAGTTATATTAAGTTGTATAAGTGTCATAAGGAGAGTCCAGGGAGACAGATGCAAAGTGCAGAACTTCTCTAATGGGGACAAAAACAACTTAAACAGACAAAATCACAGGAAAAAAACAAACAAACAAAAAAAGAATACAGGTACAACAAGGAGCTAGGCTAAAGCTAAGAAAGGTTTGGAAAGCTAAAACTTGAAAACAAAAATTATACAAAGTGCAAACAATGACTGAAATCTTGCACCACATGTCAACCCAGGCACAAACATAATCTTAATGCTTCAACAAAGAAAGTGGGGAAAAGACTGAACTTAAATAAGGTGACACATTGGAAAATACAAAACAGGTGTGCATAATCAAAGGAGGAAATAGGGCAGACAACAAAAGAAGAAGTTTCAAAGGTGAGTGAGTGTGCCATCTAGTGGTCTGGGGAGGAATTGTCCTTCGTGGCTATGACGATATGTATATATTTCTATTTAACATAAAACATAAACATAAACTATTTGCTTTTTGTTGAACTTAATTTACTTATATGAACATTTCTGACCTTAAATTCCAATAATTATCTTTTTGCATTCACTGAAAAGGTAGGCACAACATCTTTTAGTGGAATTAGAATGAAATGTATGTAATTTATCCTTTTTCACTTGTTGGTGAGAAACAGACATGAAAACATCTCACATTTGCTAAGCGAGATCTATGCTGGAAAAGAAATGCATCTGGCAACCTAAAACTGTAATATTTTTTATTTATTTATTTATTTATTTTTTTCTGCTTAAAAATTGGACTTTCCACGTTCAACAAGTACTTCAACCCTTTCAACAACAAACGGGTGGTCCTAAACTAGTGTAAAGCTGGTGAAAGCTTTACCATTGCAAATTGCCAGGTCTTGTCCACACAGATTTTATCAAACTATGCATTCACACTTTTAAAAATGTATTAATTCAGAGCAACCCGGCAGTATTACTACTAGCTGTGTATTGTGAACCATGAATAAGCACTGGAAACTGCTAAATATTTCCGGTGGGTTCATGCCCGAAAATGTGTCCAATATAATGTGAAAAGCATCACAAATCAGTCGTCATGTGACACATTCGCTTCACCACTTCTGGCGTAAAATAAGCTTAAAAGCGAGCATCAAAGCATTAGGAGCTGCAAAGCTGGCATGCTTATGCAGCATGATTACCCAGTCTGTTACATTCGGGGGTTTTTTGGTGCTTTTTTCATAAATACTATGAAACATGCCAAAATTGCTGTCCATGCCAACCAACCATGCATTAGAGTTTAAAAACTGTTGGATCAATTCAATTAGCAATGTTTGTGGCATAACATTTAGGACCATGTATATTCAGATTTAATGTAATTTAATACTTGTTAAAGCCTTAAATTTGTACAATGTTTGCTATTTTAGAAGACTTATTTCAGAAGACTTTGTAAAGAACCATAGAAAACCTGAACAAGAATTGGCCAATTGAAACTGAAAAAAATAAATAAATAACTGACCTAAAAATCGATAGTAACAGACACTGAAATCGACGATAGTGTCTTTTTAGGAATTTCTCATGTTCTCACAGTTCAAATCATTGAAGTAGTTTGTAGAAATGTAGCCAACATCCAACAGTAAAGACTATTTAATGGGAAATTATTCACTCCTTTGGAATTAAAAAGTGACATTATAACAAGATTGGAGACTGACATTGACAAATTTCTCCAGAGTCAACAACATGGCATGAAATTTTCTCAGATACACCTCATGACATCTCACGTCACTGAAAACAAGCAGGAAGGAAAACAAACTGAATGAGAACCATTAATATTCATAGTCACTTGTAAAGGGATTCAAAACACTGGCCTAGTGTCACTCCGATAATCTGATGAGAATTCGTGCGCCACAGTGCGTAAACATGACTATGACAAACTCCAGCCTCCTAAACATTTTCAAAATTAGACCACCAACTTCAAATCAGCCTGGTGAGGTGAAATTCTGCTTCGTCTTCATCCCTGCTGAGTTTTGACCCAAATTCTGATTTAAAATCATTTCACATCCAGCTTGATATGTGCCAGCATCTTTCCCTATGAACTACACAGACTGCTGTCATCAGCTCATTGAGCCCTCATGCTGCATAATTTTCATTTCATTTCACAGAATATAAATGGGCATGAATCACCCTTCAGGATGTGAAGGGTCAACAGGAAGATGAGATGAGATGAGACCACTGCAGAGCCGGAGATGAATTTGTAATAGAACACAGCGTACACAGTGTTGGTTATTTAGAGGAGTAGGTGGATATTAGGCCATCCCTGTGCAATATACACTCACTGTCCACTTTATTATTAACACCTATACAGTTACGCAATTATCAAATCAGGCTGTCATGCGGCAGTGCATGAAGTCAGGCAAATACAAGTCAAGAGCTTCTTTTATGTTCATATCAAACAGGGGAAATGGGGAAAAAATTTAAGTGGCATGGTTGTTGGTGCCAGATGGTTTGAGTATTTCGGAAACTGCTAATCTCATGGGGGTTTCAACCACAATAGTCTTTAGACTTTACACAGAATGGTCCAAAAAAAACAAAAAAAACAATTGCCTAGTTGTAGAGAGAGGTCATAGGAGAATGGCCAATCTAGCTGGAGCTGATAGCAAGGCTACGCAAATAACCACTCTGTACAACAGTGGTGAGGAGAAAAGAATCTCAGAATGCACAGCACATTAAATCTTGAAGTGGATGTGCTACAGCAAGAGAAGGCCACCTCCGGTCCTGGTTTTCAGTGTGCCGCTGTCACATGATATGCTGATTGGATAATTTCATGCATGCACATAAGTACAGGTGTTCCTAATAAAGTGGGAAGTCTCATTTCATAACTGGGTATGTGTGTATGAGTGTTTTATGAGTGCCTTGGAGAAAGATAAGAAATAAACCATGAGTCAGAGGGGTTTTATGTGTGTGTGTGTGTGTGTGTGTGTGTAGCCTTAAATCTGGAGGAGGATTATTATGATCAGGGCCTGTATCCTCTTTGTCATCTGATCAAAGGCAGGAACAAGGACTAACATAAGAGAGCTAAAATCGACATTTAGAATTACTCACTGATGCTTAAAAACATCCACTTCTTTACAACATCATCGTAAAGACAAAGAGCCCGGAAAACTGTTGCTTCATAATATCAGTAATTTTTCAATCTTAACACATCAAATGCATTCATATAATGTTTCTTGGCTTTCCAATCACTTAGGAGCAAAACTAGCTCTATGACACAAGCATTTCATTGTCTTATATAGGGATGTCCCATTCTAGTCTTAACTGTTCTTATACCACAGCTCGGACTGGACAGGTATTGATTCATTTTCTATAATAGCATGACTCTTACAATAGCTCCAGCAAATTACAGGGTTCTATTAATGTGCTCATTCTATTTTCATACACAGAGCCTTGTATGGTGGACGCTTGGCATAATCTAAACCTAATAGATGAACTAAAAACATGTTATTTGTCCAACTATTGATATGGTGAAGCTTTCTGTAAGGAGATGCTTATTTAAGTTGAAAATAAATACTCATTTCCTGTATACACATTACTGTCAGGAAACAGTTGAGGACGCAAGTGCAGGTACTCGGTGGTTTTATTAAACATAGCAAACAAGACGGACGTAATCCAATTGTGCAGTCAAAAAACAGGAAAGGGTCAGGCGATGAGCAAACAACCAAAATCAGAGCAGACAGGCGGAAAATCCAGAAACTACATCAAACCAGAAAGACTGTCACCAGAACAAAATGCTTGGTAACGACTGGCACAAAAGTACACAAAGCATAAACTTCGCAATGCACGTGAAAAGTCCTTTTAAACTGTGAATGTGGTAGTGAAGATGATTGAGACAAGGTGTACGTGTTAAGTAATCAGGTGAGTGTGAACATGAGAGAGTCTGGGTGTTGTAGAATTTGTAGGCTGCGCTGAGTTCTAGGAAGTGTAGTTAGATGCTGATTCTGTACAATTACATGCAGTGGGGGAAATAATTATTGAACGCGTCAACTTTAAATATAAATATATTATAGTGAATATATTTCCAATGAAGCTATTCACATGAAATTTTCATCAGACATCAGTATTAACTCAAGAAATCCACACATATAAAGAATTCACAACATTAAAGCTCATAAATAAAGTTATGTGTAATAAAGTGGAAGGACACAGGAAAAAAATACTGAACACACTAAGAAAAAGCAGTTCTCCAAGGCAAGATAAGGCAAGGAACCAGCTGAAATCCGTAAGTAGTTAGAAAGTAATTTAGAAAGTACCCCCTATTGCGCAAACTAATATCAGCTGGGTTAGTAAATTGATGTTCTATAAAAAGGCTTTTCATTACCAAGGTGTCACACAATAAAGCTCTCATGATGGGTGGATTTTTTGAGTTAATACCAAAGTCTGGTGAAAATTTCATGTGAATAACCTCATTGGAAAGATATTTACTGAAAAAAATGTTGACGCATTCAGTGCGTATTTCCCCCACTGTATAACTATAAACGAATAAAAAGCATGGTGTCTTTTTTTTCTGAAAAATGTTATAACTGGTAAATTACTCTAGAGGAATAAAGCACTTTGGGATGTGCTGTTATAGGAAAATGATCAACTTCAGGGTGATAATAGTAACTCCGCTTCATGCTGTTCTGCATCACACCAAAACATTCATTGATTATAGTCCCTATAGCAGCACACAACATAGTTTTTATTCCTTACTTTATCGCTTGCAACTACACATACATTTACCACAGTAATTCTGTACAATTTTATATTTGTTTTTATTTTTTGTGGCTTGTGGCTATCCACAAACTGATACGACACTAGCTAATACGAGTCAGTATTAACAAACTTTATTTTCGTATTGTATTTTACAGAACATCAAACATGCTGTTGTTTGAAATGGATTTGAATTAAACAAATCCAATCACTACTCTGACAGTAATAGGAATATCCTATAACTTCATAACCATCAGTTTCACAGTATTATGTATCACTCACTAAGCTGAGCAGTGTCATTTCCCAGCTGTTAGTGTGTCTGTGTAGCCACTCACTTTTCAGCTGAGCTGTCAGGCTCTATAAATCGGATCACTGGAGGTGCGGATAGCGTCTCAGTGGCGAATATCCCCCCCTGCAGCTGAACTCCGAAGCCGCTGAGAGGATCTCCTGTTAGAGTGACCTCGCTGGACTCTGTATGAACTATCTGACCTCCAGGACCCACTGAACTTGAGGCTAGAGATGCTGCTAAAAAAAAACAAAAAAAAAAACAAGGAGAGCATGAAAACTCTAAGTTCGAATTATGACTGATTTCTTGGTTGAGAACTGCTCCAAAAATAAATACATTAATGAAATAAAGTAATAAATACATTTTCGTGTGTCCTGTATCAAATTCATATTTTCTTTATATTTTATTGTCATTGCCATTTTGAAGTGGCCATTACAGATTTAAATATATATAAATATATATAGTGTTTAGTGTTGAATATCTGTCAACTAAACATTACAGCAATTTATATTATATTGCAGAGATTTTTCTCTGAAGCTACAAACTTTCTAGAAAGAAATCAGAGGGAAAAGCAAATGGATCTGGAAACTCAGTGTGACTGCTGCTCCTCTTATAGGAGGCTGAGATTTGAAAGTTCAACCTGCCATGCTCAAACAATTGCACACAAACTCATAACTCTTTAATTGTTATCTAATTTAGACACCACAGACACACTCACACACACACACACACACACACACACACACACACACACACACACACACACACACACACACACACAGACTAAGAAACTTACATGAGCTCTTGTGCTCTTTTTTCCTCTGTCTCCTCTTGAGCATGGAGTTGCGGGGGCTCATGGGATGGGGAGTGCGGGGCAGAGTGCTGGATGACTGACTCGTCATGCCCGATGTAGTGGTGGAGGCGGGGGAGAAATTAGTGCAGACTACAGCTAGTGAAGGAGAGAGAGAGAGAGACAGAGAGAGAGAGAGAGAGAGAGGGGGAAAGAGAGAGTTTCAGAAGTTCAGATCGTGGTAGATTGAATTTTATTGTTGAAATTCATGTCTATTCATGTATATTTTCCCCTCACAATTGGATCCCTGCTGAAAAACCCCCGGCAGTAACCATCACAGAACTTCAAATGGTTTCAACTACAAATACCATTACAAACCATCATCTAACCATTAAAACCATTACCATTACTGGTCCTTAATGGTATCCACTAGACATAACATGCCACCAACAGAAGGCAACAAATCACCAGTAGAGACCCACAGGGACCATTCTGTTTCCACTAAAACCAATGCAATTCCCATTACAACCATTACAAATTCTGTGAGGGTTTCTATTTTTTTTTTCAGCAGGGATGCACTGTTGACTTCTTGAATCTGATTGGTCGATAGGTGTTTTCTATAATAGCACAACTCTTCCAGTCTTCCAGAAAAGAAAATCACAAGTTTATATTAATGTGCTCGTTCTAACACATTATTGTTTCCATAGTATCAACATACACAGGGCCTAAAGTAGACGCCCCATATAGTCTGAAAGCTAACAACAATAAACAGATACAAAACAAACAAAAAACAAACAAAGAACCAAAAACCACACTGAAGTATTGGTGATATGGTGAACCTTTTGGTATGAAAATGTTCATTTAACATTTATGGAAGGAGTCTCCCGTGTCAGTGCTTTTATCTAAGGCTGTTTCTCGTATCTAAGTTTTCTGACACAGGAAAGTCCAAGGACATAGGATGTTAAGCTTTTCTGTCTTATCTTCAAGAATGTCAAGCTATAAAGGTTTGTAGCTATTTATAGCTATTACAACGTAAGCACCTTGTTTTTATTAACATTCCACAAACTTATATGTAACTATAAACTGCTAAAACAAGTGTGTCATTCATTAAATAACTAAATTTTGCATTTGTGGGCAAATATGCTGTCGTTTATTGTCGATTATTTTCCTATAAAAGCACTCATGTTTTATTACTTATATATTAGGAAGCAGAAACAGAGTGAACTAAACCGAACGCTAAACAGATTTATAATCATTTCTCTGAATCAGTGCTTCACTATCACAGTAATAACCCCCATAATGTACAATTCTGAGCTTTTTCAATGTCAACATATCTTCAAATTATGAGACATGGTTACACAAATTCAGTGTGTCTAGCTAATGAATGAGAAGGAATACATTTAAGTACTCAACCTGCAATGATACCATTGTGTGTGTTATTCACAGCATGTTCTTTTGCACATATTTACATTTGCAGTAGTCCTGAGTGCTGGATGCATTGCTCGAGGTGGACATCCACGTGGAAGTCTTACAGTGAGTAGTATGCTGAGAATGGCAGTAGTTCACACACGGGTCCCAAGAATGTGGGTGGTCGCTTTTCTGGACCTTCACTGCACACACACATACATCACCATTACTATCACACATCCAGCCGAAATTCAAACATGCACTGCTGCTATTCACCAACACATAAAGCATTACTCAGCTGTTCTTTGACCTGACTAAAACAGCAAATTATTCACATTTGAATAATGTCCCAATGACATTTTAACACTCACCATCACTACAAATACAATACCGCCAACTTTTTGATAGCACGTCGGAGACAGCTGTTAGTTGTCTTCTAAATGTCATGCTTGGTAATTCATTCTTGCATAATGTGTTTTCAAAACTCAACAACAAATAACAAAAATTAAAAAAAAAAAAAAAAAAAAAACCAGCAACTAGCTGAGATGACCCATTAAAATGTTGTGCACAACAAAATTGAATATTATCTCACTAATAGGGTTCGCTGCATTTAGAGCATAAACTAGTGTAGCTAAAAAGTCAGTCATATGTTTGGGTTCATTAATATTCCCCCTGGTAACAACGCTTAAAATGCTTCGTTTGGAGTCCCGAAGGCCAGCTAAAGCCGTATTTCAATGATAATCTCCATTCTGAAACACTGGTGTGGAAAAAAATGAATGCTTCTGCAAAACAACGAGGAAGCTCATTTGGATCGGGTTAATGGTGTCCTTCCTGCTAGAGGCAGGATGAATAAATTTGTGTGTGGGTGTGTGTGGTCTGTCAAGTATGCTTATGTTTGTTGCTCTGGGCTTTAGCATCTCATCCAACATTCTTCCAAACAACGTATGTTGCATAAGACAAGATCATTTTGTATGTGCATGACAGCTTCAAACCATATGGCTTTTATAAAATCTTGTTCATTGAGAATCATGACATCCACATGGCATTATGATATAATCTCAATCGTTATGATAAGAGTGCTTTCACACCAATTCCTTAATGGCTCAGTACACAGCTTTTGCAAAATGAGAGACTTCCTGTTATATTGTTATAATGTTTACTTTGACAGAAAGTGAGAGCTACTAATGTGAGATTGGGTGAAAGGGGCAGGCCTCCCAGGATGTTGCTGTTACTCCAATTTTAAAATGTAACGGTCCTACACAAAATGCGTGAAGGTTACTGGTCTACATGTCTCGCAAATTGCCTCCTGCCATTTTGCTAGGGTTAGAATAACTGAGTGCAAGTTATGAGGAGAAAACAATTTTTAAATGAGGTTTTTGAGTTATTTTTTCAGATCTCAATGAGATCTCCTGGAAGAGTAAACAGAAACTTGAGACACATATACATAATTGCTTGTCAAGAAAAATAGCGATTAAATGTGGAAAAAAAAAAAAAAAAAAAAGAAAAAAAAAAAGGTTAAATTCTGATATGAATGTAAAATGTGTGGTGGCCTGGGAAAACCTGTCCAACGCCGATAACGTACTTTGACACCTCAATCTAAAGAAAAGAAAAGAAAATCAATTCACCAAAAGAATATGGAAATGGTTTTTATTTGCTTTTTAATCTTGCATAGGACATCTTCCTGCAAAGATCATGTTGTTTAAGGAACCAGTTAATAAATGCAGTGCGTAAAGCTTGCTAGTTAAATGTGATCTCCTCAAATAGTGAATTGTCATGCTTTGATCAAGGTGTTTAGGTCCATGCTTTAGAGAAACGGACATACACCTAATCAATTCAGTTTACAATCATATATTGGCTACTCCTGCACCACAAAGTTTGCAAAATATCTGATTTGTTATTTCGTGCAAAATGAATTTTACTGTGTTTGCTTCACAGATTATTTAAGTTATAATAATACTCAAAGGCTTTGGCCCAATACATGATTTACATGCGTTAATAATAATTTCAGTCACCATTCAGGGTTGATGGGTTGATCTTTGGCTGGCATTTGGGGTAGCAGTATACCCTGTGGCCCCCATGTGCTTTTTGTGGCCTGAGATATGCTGCCGTTGCTCTACATACATACTATGTGGCCAATAATTTATGGACACATTTTTTGGCCATATAGTGTATTTTCAATTTAGACTGAATGTTTATTCAGTTCCCACTAATAATATTTTATCCTTATCTTTTAGTATTCACTTAAACAAACTGAGAAAATGAGGATAAAAGTGCAATTTTGTCTGATAACAATAAAGAGTTTAATATCAGTGCAGGTATCTTTTATCATCATGTCTACAGCAGAAAAAACTGAACTAAAATGAGGGTTTAAAATACACACGCTTGCCACTGGGATATCCTCAAGGGTCTTTTGTACCATCAGTTCAAGGAACATAAATGCGGCACATCTTTGCATCTTTGATGAGATTAGGGACTGCTGTTGAACATGTAAGGGAATATGTGCCCATTTTTACTTTTTTTTTTTTTTTTTTTAATTTTTTAATGTTTTTACTTATATGTAAAGGATAAAACAAGAGAGTGGGTGCTGCGTTAGGAAAGTGTTCCACAAAGCGGATCGCTTTCTTGTAACTGTATAACCCAGTCATTACTCTTATAACAAAGCAATTTGCCAAAACTAACATCTTTTAGGACATCATAATTATTATTATTTTAATGTATTACTTCCATTATTATGGAAGTTACATTTAATTATAGTGGTGCTTGAAAGTTTCAGAACCTTTTAGAATGTTCTCTCTCTCTCTCTCTCTCTCTCTCTCTCTCTCTCTCTCTCTCTCTCTCATATGCATAAATATGTCCTAAAACAACATAATTTTCACATTTTCAGTCCTAAAAGCAGATAAAGAGATCCCAACTGAACAAATTAGACAAAAATATTATACTTAAATATTCATTTATTTATTAAGGAAGATTATCCAATATTAAATATCTGTGAGTGGCAAAAGTATGTGAACCTCTAGAATTAGCAGTTTAATGTGAAGGTAAAATTAGAGTCAGGAGTTTTCAATCAACAGGATGACAATCAGGTGTGAGTGAGCGCCCTGTTTAATTTAAAGAAGAGAAATCTGATCATCACAACACGCTTGTGGAAGTGTATCATGACATGAACAAAGGAGATTTCTGAGGATCTTAGAAAAAGAGTTGTTGATGCTCATCAGGCTGCAAAAAGTTATAAATCTATCTCTAAAGAGTTTGGACTCCACCAATCCACAGATATACAGATGGTATACAAATGGAGGAAATTCAAGACCATTGTTACGCTCCCCAGGAGTGGTCAACCTACAAAGATCACTCCAAGAGCAAGACGTGTAATAGTCCGCGAGGTCGCAAAGGAACCAAGGGTAACTTTTAAGTAAATAAAGGTCTCTCTCACATTGGCTAATGTTAATGTTCTTGAATCCATCATCAGGAGAACACTGAACAACAATGGTGTGCATGGTAGCGTTGCAAGGAGAAAGGTATTGCTCTCTAAAAAGAAAGTCAAAGTCCTGACCTTAACCCAATAGAAATATTGTGCAAGCAGTTCATGGTAGGAGACCCACCAACATCCCAGCGTTAAAACTGTTCTGTACTGAGGAACGGGCTAAAGTTCCTTCGAGCCTATGTACAGGACTGAACAACAGTTAAAAGAACCATTTAGTTTTTGCTGCACAAGGGGGTCACACCAGATACTGAAAGCAAAGGTTCACATATTTTTGCCACTCACAGGTATGCAATATAGGATCATTTTCCTCCATAAAGAAATGACCAAGTATAATATTTTGTTTAATTGGGTTCTCTTTATTTACTTTTAGGACTTGTGTGAAAATCTTATGTTTTAGGTCATATTTATGCAGAAATATTGAAAATTCTGTGGACATTCCACATAGAGGACAAACTGGCTCCTGCTATCACTTACATTATAACTGATAAACAGTCATTCATTCACCAAACTCTTCTCTCTCTCTCTCTCTCTCTCACTCTCTCTATCTCTCTCTCTCTCTCTCTCTCTCTCTCACTCTCTCTCTCTCACTCTCTCACTCTCTCTCTCTCACTCTCTCTCTCTCACTCTCTCTTTAAGTTAATAATAATACAATTTCATGTTTACCAAGAAACCACAAAGTGTCCAGAAAACACTCTGTTCTTAAGACTTTACAAAGCACTGACACTGGAGAATCCCATAAATGTTAAATAAACATTCCTTACACAAAGCTTACACATATAAATGGTAAATTACACATGTCAACAATGATATGTTTTTCCTTATAAAATCTGTTTATTATTAGCCTTAGATTATGTGGAGTGTCCTTCTGTAAGTTGTTACTATAGATATAATAATGTATTAGAATGAGCACATTATTATAAACCTGTGATTTGAATTACAGCCATCACTATTATCCGAGCTGCTGTAATAGAAAATTAATCAGCACTTTCTGAGCAGTCAGATTCAAGAATTCCACACCACTCTGGTATAAACACCTGACACTTAATCTTCCTATTCATTTTAATAGAGACAGGAACTTTGCATGGCACGCATGCTAAACAGTATCACTTTTAGCCTCTCTCTCAGTAAGGGAAAAATATAAGGAGCTTTAAAACATCCTAAACCTTTTGCGTGTGTGCGTGTGTGTGTTTGTGTGTGTGTGTTGGGGTCTGCACATTAAGTCGTTTACTGACATCTGCAGCCCTCCAACATAGTACGAAATTTAAGTGTGACTAATCTGCACATATTCCTGCCAAACCTTCGAGTGAAGAACAGACATTAAGAAGCAGGTAGCATTTCCTGTCACTCAGAAACTATAGAAAAATGGGAGACCTAATAATCTTCGATCACCGGTCATAAAATCCAAGCTTCACACAGCTTATACTAAGCTTGTCTGCCTGAAGAAACTTGGTTTTGATGTGAGAGCAGACATCCCTACGTGACTCTCTGGAGCTTAAATTCAGTAAGGAGATTACCATATTGGCTTTAAAAGGCATGTCAAATTCTTTGACTATGTTGTTGATAATGAATTCAAGCTAACCCTCGTTTCTGGTGAAAAATATTCAACTCTTAAAGCCAGTCAAAGTTAGTGCCCTATCCCAAGTCACGACACATTTTCACACTTTTCATTCTGAGATATAGTAATGAGAATGTGATTAAATTCTCATGAGGTGAAGGCCAGTATATTAAATTATACTTTTTTCCCCATTATCTCTGCTGGTAACATCAAAGCAAGCTTCACTCCTGGCTTTCAATTCTTCATTAAAGTCTCACTGGGGTATATGATGCACACTTTCTAATACACATTTCCCATTTCTGCCCTCCTGCATGCGTTTTGTGCTTGCTGGGAGCTGACCCACATATCATCGCTGTGAAGAATCAGCAGCATGAATCATACCCTGGAAGAACCATCCACATGCATGAATTGGCCTGAGGGCAGAGGTGCTGTAATCTTAACAACCTTTCCTGTTAAGCAATGCAGGGCATAATAGAAAAGGCATTCTCCTTCTGTGAAGGTTTGTCTACTGACGCAGACAAATCAAAGACAAGGAAGCATCTATGACGCAGGACTGCATCTAGGAGGCTCTCAAGCAGATTATTTATTGGACCTGAGTAGGATGAACATGTGCAGTATAGATATACTTTTCCCAAGATAGGAACACTGTGAAGAACATTGGAGCAGAAAAAAGAACAACCAACACAAGAAACTCTTACTTTTTTTTGGCAAACTTGTCACAGTCCAGCTCTTTCAAAAACAAATCAGCAAAATCCAGCTAATTAACAAACTCCAAATCAACAGTTAATAGTGACCCATTTAGTGTGGGTTCATGGTTATCCATGTGTTTTTTTCCCACCTGCTGCCTGCTCACTGTTTATGAATTATGACCCACACATTAATAACATTTCCAAATTATTTTAGATTCTGTGACTTTTCAATTCAATTCTGTGACTTAGTCAGAGAATTCTGTCACAAAATTTCAATCCTCACACGGGGGGACTGAGTCCGTAGAGTGAATTTCAAAAGGGGGACGGCATTCCAGTTCAAACTGGCTACCTCTTTTATCCACTCGAAAGCGAGTTCCCAGCATAGATGTGAGTTCCACACATAAGCGTAACGAGGATATCCTGTGTGTGTGGTTGCACAATGTTAACTTTTGTGATTGGCCATACAGGCTACAGGCTGCAGCCAATGGGAACGCTGCGTCCTAACAGGACCAATCAAACCACCTCAGATAATTTAGCGTAGTCTTAACGGAGGCAAAAATAACAAACATTTACTTTAACAGATGCGATAGTAAAAACACCTTTATTCATCTTAATTTACTTTCACACATAGCTTGCTAAGTATTATATCCACATTTATGCTATCCTACATGAAATAATAAAAAATAATAATAAAAATAATTCTCTCCAAGCAGAGATTATTTTGATTGAACAGTGTTTGCTTTGTTCATGAATGTTGTTCATTGACCTTTCATGTACCTGTCTTGATACTCAAGAAAGCATATTTTTTTGCAGGGGACATGACATAAGTGTAATGTTATTATATATTATAGAGGTATTCAATATTTATGTGTTTATATATAGTTATGTTTATAATTATATTATATTTACACTCCAGTCATCAGAAAGTGCCCCATATCCCCCCACCCCCATACACACATACAAAATATATATTTTTTAAAAAACATACAAAAAACAAATAAATAACAACAACAAAAACATTCAACTAGCATCCCCCAGTGTATGTCGGGCATTTCCACAGCAGGCCATAGCAAATACATATGTCAAGAGACTGTTATGTTAATTAAGGTATTGAATATCATGAGACATTATGAAACAAATCATAAAGCAATGCAAATCATATTCAGCAGATGAGAGGGTAGAGAAGTATGTAAATATTTAATATTTTACATTATTCATAAATAGTATTTTGGTGATTGGCCTTTGGGTATTGTGATATGGTCTAATCTGGTCCCGTTTGAAAAATGTTTGGACACCCCTGACCTATTGGCATGTTTTTAGGATTAAACCAGAGAGCATGAAGGAAGCCCACATGGACATGAGGAGCACTTTTGAAATTCCATACAGATAGTAACCCAAGCGCAAGATCAAACCAGGGATCCTGAAGCTGTGAGGTAGCTACTACCTACTGCACCATGGTTGCCACCCTAAATTGTTTATTATTACAGCTATTTTAAGAGGTCACAAACTGAGCTCAAAAACCCCACAAGCCTGATTTGAGTTTCTCTTTCTGTGAGGGTCTGGGTGTGAGTGCGTCTCCATAATTAAATCTAGCCTCCGCACCAAAGCTCCAGGGGCGGCATTAAACAGAAAGAGAGGCTAATTAAAAGAGATGACAGCAGTTGAGATGACAGAGTGGGATAGCTGTGTGCATATGTGTGTTCCTTCTCCCAGTGTCCTCATTTAGGTCCTATCCATGTACTCCAGTGAGATTAGAATTCAAAATGCATAGTATAAAAATGACTATGGTACCCTATTTTACACCAATCAGTAATACAGAACATTTATTACAATAAATGATTGCTCAACAAATTTCTAAGTCACCACACTGTTTATTAAATCACAAGTCTAGCTTTATGGATTACAAACATAACCAAATTAAGAAACCATTTAAGAAAAAAAAAAAGAAAAAAACCTCAAAATACTCTTTATATGGTCTGTTAGAGTATGCCAGGATGTGGGGAGGTCAGACCATATATTTTAAATGAGGGAATTAAATCATTTTTTTTTATATCAGTTTAATATAATGCAATTTCCTTTAAAATATAATTTTCTACACAACATATAATACAAATAAAATACAACATTAATAAGCCCAACTTCATAGCGTGAAAATATTATACAGCGCTGCTGACATTGAGCTTCATTTATAAAGCAGGACACGACTAGATTTATTTGTAAATTATTTGTAGGAGCATTTACAGAAGAAATTTGGTATTCATGAAAACCTTGTGTTTTGGGGGGGGATTTACATATCCTACTCATGCTCCTGACTGTGTGCAAATTTAAGTATAAGAACACTTGCTCATGTAAACCTTGAGTTGCTCGCATGGGTTGCTGCACGTTTACATATGGATTATGGTGTATTATCAGTTTTAAATGGCTTATTTTTATTATGTTTACAACGTTTATCAGACCCCCTTATCCATAGCAACTTACAGAAGTGCTTTGGGGTCTCTACCAAAAACAGTTAGGAACTAAGGATACTACCATCAGAATTTTGTGAAACCCAGTCATTTTTTTTATTGGCATTAATTAAAGAATACAAAAAATAATGAAAGTAAGCCAATACAAATCCATAAATGAAGACAAATAAAACACAATAAAATTCAATTATGCAAAAAAAATGGTGCCGTATAAATGGAAGAGTAGCTGGTCTGTCTGCACTGAGCATTTTCTTAACACCTCACTTAATTTGCACCTAATACACCTTTTCTGTAATTTGTCTCTAGATTTTGACTTTTTCAGGTGCCATTACGCTTCAATGTTTTTTTTTATTGGCATAGTAGTGAGTTAAAATAACTTCCACTTCTGCCTTTTTCTTTCAAGGTCGTAGTCATTTTGTTTTTCCAGCCCTCTGTGTGTTTGACTTTTAATGGATTTTTCCAGTGGACATTTTTGTTAGTTTCGACTTACGTTTACAAATGAGTGATAATGATGCCCTTTGCAAGCACATAGGTATGGAGAATTTTTTGTATTTTAAAACACAAACCCTAGCGTATTTCAGAGGCACCAAATGCACCACAGTCTTGAAGTTGTGTTTTCTATTGCCTCACAAGAATGGTCTGACTACTCTATTAGCCAAACAAACAAGCAAACAAAAAAAAAGTCTTGTTTTCAGGCGTCTCTCATTGCAAGGAATCAAAAACCATAAATGCTACTGCTAATCCATAGATGTTAATGATTGTATATAGTTGCTATAATGTAAGTGATAATAGGAACTAACTTTAGTGAATGTTCCATAACATTAAACTTAATTAGAAACAGATAAAAAATTATGGCAAGTCATTCTTTAATAAATGAAACATTTAAATTGTTTGGCAGATAAATTTACTTTGGAACATGTTGCCATTGCAAAATAATCAGTGCAGTAACAGTAACTCCATTCACCTTTAGCTCCATGTTGTGTATTATTTCTTTCAAATAACATTGTTCTGCCCCAATGTCTGATAATGAAACAAAAAAGCCTCTGAATCCATCCAAAGGTCCTAATGACTGTTTACACAACGTTTACAGTTTAACAATAGGGGCAAGCATTCCTTTTTCGGGCTTCATTAGTGCAATTTATCCTGATGCAAATAATCACAGGTGATTATCATCAGACTGTCTTAGAGAAAGATATGCTTGGGACGGAAGCAGGAAAAGGGGAGGAGAAGGGTGGATGTGGACTGTAAGTGTCACAGTAGGTCTGCTTGTGAACATGGAGGACAGTAATTGTAAGTTCAAATGAGAAAAGAGATAAGATGTACTTGACTTGATGTACATTCAGTGAGTGCATTTTTCTTTCAATTATTGTAAAATTCCTGAGGAGGCACAAGATCTGTCAATGCCTCTCTGAGGCTGAAACTCACTCACCAGTGTCCTGAGCTTTGCTGGTCAATCGCATGTGATGAGCAGGAAGGATCTCTAGCTTGGCCACATCTGAGGTGCTGGCTAACAGCTGAGTGGCCTCCAGCATGGTGCAGTGCTCTGTACTTGTGCTGTCGATGGTGAGGATGTGATCACCTACGTGTAAAGCTCCTGATCTGTAAAAACGCACAGATTTGTTGGATATAGTGAATAAAGAGTTGTTAGTTGCAGCGCAGGCCGGTACTAGAGACATATGTACAGTCAGGTCCATACGGATTTTTGTAATTTTGTCTCTGCACACAAATGGATTTGAAATGAAGCAATCAAGATCTGATTGAAGTGTAGACTTTCAGCTTTAGTTCAAGTTTTAATTCATTTTCACAGGCTCAAAAGTAGTTGGACAAACATAATTATAAATATAAGGATTATTTGTATTACCTAGATGCAAATCCTTTGTATTCGAGGACTGCTGGACGTTTCCTACCTTGAGATGCTTTGCCAAGCCTGCTTATTTGTGGGTCGTTCTGCCTTCAGTTTTTTGTTCAGTAAGTGAAAAGAATGCTCAGTTGGGTTGAGGTGAGGTGTCTGACTCGGCCATTTAAGAATATTCTTTGCTTTAAGAAGCTCTTGGGTTGCTGTATGTCTTAGATCATTATCCATCTGTATTGTGAATCCTATACACATTTGACTGAATCTGAGCAGAAAGTAAAGCTCTATACACTAAAGAATTCATCCTGCTACTTCTGTCAGCAGTCACATCACCAATAAAAACCCGTGACCCAGTTATGATTTTTTTGTTTGTTTATTTTTGCCTGCCTGTGTTATGAAACCTACTACGGACACCGATTCAGGGCCTGCCCCTAAAAAATAATATGCTGAGTATATTGGATACACTTGCACCTGGCCTCTCACTATCACACATTACACAGGAACGTACGTTATTTTAATTGAGAAAACAGTAGTTACAGAAAGGCAAAAATCATCACCTGTCGACCACGCTGGCAGCTTTGATCTTGTCAATGATGATCACCTGTTTGTTCCTGTGTGTGGCAGAAGTTAATGTGATGCCCAGACTTGCTCCAGGAGATTTGGCTATTTCCACCAGCAATGGGCCAGAGGCATTTGTTACTGAATCTAAAAATAATAAGCATTACAAACACAGCTACTACACACAGCACAGTGGATTAGACAACAGATTCTTAAAAAAAATTATAAATTATAATGCCAGCCATTTTTAGTTTATAGAGTTTTATATAACAATTCATTTTTTTTATTTCTACAAGTATTGTAGTTATAGTCATTTATCATTGTTAAGGTTTGTCCAGATGTGTAAGTGTTAAAAATGACGAAGAATTTACACACATGATGTTGCTACATATGCGCAGTATACTACATACAATGGTCAAAAACTGGCTTGTGACATGTAAGGAGGCCCAGACCCATGGTTGATCCTTGGGTTTAGCTACTGGGAAAAGGTCAAGTGCAATGTCTCCACTCACCCATAATGGTCACATCATATTCAATTTGGAAGATGGCCTCCTGGCTACACTGTGCCAGCACATTAAGGGCTTCACTGTGGCTGGCACTGTGTAACGGCACACCATCCACACTGAGGAGCCGATCACCTGCCTTCAGTGTGCCCTCTCTGCAAAAGACATCAAGCCAAGCAGGACCAATCATATGGTTTGTTAGTCAACACCCTTGCAAATTCCAGCCCTTACTGATGAAGTTACTGCTAGAGTGGGTAAGGTAAAGCAGAACTGCTCAAAGCTTTTGTTTGGACTGTTACATTATTTTTATGGAAACACATTGTTAAAACTGAAAAGCCATGTTACAGGTAATTTTGCTTGGAAATGTTCTGATATTTTATTCCTTTAAGTTAACAGTGAGTATGTATACCTATACAATATTTATACTTTTAAACTGAACTCAAGCTCTTTGAAACTGTAACCAACATCCAAGTGGAGTGGATAGGAGTGGAGGAGATGAAGTGGATAAAGTTTCCTATTCTGCAAATGACAACCTAAGTTTAAAAGTCCATATCAAATTTCAGCTGAAATGAACATGTAAAATTTTAATGCATATGCTGGTAATCTGCTATACCTAAAGGCAAAGTTAATTTTCATTTGAGGAACAATAAAGATACTGAGCTCAACTGAACTAAAAAAAGTTTCATTCTTGCAAAGTAACACTTCAAATGTGCACCGATAATATATATATATATATATATATATATATATATATATATATATATATATATATATATATATATATATATATATATATAATGTGTGTGTGTGTGTGTACAGTATATACACTGGGTCACGGGTATACAGTATATACACTGTGTTGGACTGTAGTTATGATAGTTAGCATAAAGAAGCTAGCAAAAAAAAACAACAACATTTGGTGTACATACACTGATCAGCCATAACATTAAATCCACTGACAGGTGAAGTGAATAACATTGATTATGTTGTTACAGTGGCACCTGTCAAGGGGTGAGCTATATTAGGCTGCAAGTGAACAATCAGTTCTTGAAGCTGATGTGTTGGAAGCAGAGCATCTTCAAAAAGACAGGCTTTGTGGGGTGTTCCTGGAATGCAGTGGTTATTACCTACCAAAAGTGGTCCAAGGAAGGACAACCGGTGAACCGGTGACAGGGTCATGGGTGCCCAAGGCTCAGTGATGCACATGGGGAGGAAGGCTAACCTGTCTGGTCCGATCCCACAGAAGAGCTACAGTTGCGCAAACTGCTGAAAAAGTTAATGCTGGCTTTGATAGAAAGGTGCAAGAACACATAATGCATCTCAGCTTTTTGTGTATGGAGCTTTGTAGCAGCAGACTGGTCAGAGTGCCCACACTGACCCCTGTCCATCACCGAAAGCTCCTATAATGGACACGAGAGCATCAGAGCTGGACCATGGAGCAATGGAATAAGGTGGGATGCTGGGAAAACTTGGGTTCTGGTATTCATGTGGATGTTACTTTGACACGTACCACCTACCTAAACATTGCTGCAGACCAAGTACACCCCTTCATGGCAACAGTATTACCTAATGGCAGTGGCCTCTTTCAGCAGGATTATGTGCCCTGCCACACTACAAAAATTGTTCAGGAATGGTTTGAGGAACATGAAAAAGAGTTCAAGGTGTTGACTTGTCCTCCAAATTCCCCAGATCTCAATTCAATCGAGCGTCTGTATGATGTGCTGGACAAACAAGTCCGATCCATGGACGCTTCGCCTCACAACTTACAGGACTTAAAAGATCTGCTGCTCAAGTCTTGGTGCCAGATACCGCAGCACACCTTCATTAGTCCGTGGAGTACATGCCTCGATGGGTCAAAACTTTTTTGTTGGCACTATGGGGTCAGGCACACAATATTAGGCAGGTGTTTAAATGTTACGGCTGATCAGCGTATATACTGTATTATGTGTTGAACAGGAGGTAGATGACTATTTTACTAGCCGAGAATTAAAACCATGGCAACCTATTAGTGATCAGCATAGAGTAATTTGGGTCACGTGAGGGAAAAAATATGGCGTTAATGTAAATAGAAAGTAAACAAATGCTGAGTCATATTCTAAGTGGTTCCTATTCTATCATATTCTATTTCTACTTACAAGTAGAAATACAAAGTACATGCCATATTGGGCCTCATATTATGTTTTTTTAATTAGACTTTTGCTATTTGTTTTATTAATTCTAATAAAGGAATTGTGTATCCATGACTAGATCACTACAAGCCATATGCTTATGTTTCAAAACTAAAGTCATTTTGTTTTTGATATTCATACGTGAAAAGAGCACGCAACACTGTACTGTACAGAATGTCTGTACAACCAGATAATACAGGAAGCAGAATACTAACCCAGAGAGGGACTGCTGTTTCTCTGAGGGAACAAGCAAAAACAGAAAAGGCACATTTATCAAGCTGTCACATTTCATTTGAGCAGCGTTTGAGCAGACCTGTACTGATTTGAGGTGCTGTGCATTCAATAATTTCTTACCGAAGACTATAATCTGTTTTAGTATATATTCTATCACCCTAAACCTTCACGGATACACTTTCATACAGCACAATTTCATACTGCTCCTAGCAATTGCAAAGTCATTTTTCTTTTTTCGCTACTACAATAAAGTGCAAGTCTTGGGTATTTTCTTCGGGTGTAGTCCTCGCTTGTAGGAATGTACTGCTTTCTACCATATAACACACAAGACTAATGCCTTATGACATACCTTGAACAAAAATATTGAACTTGGATTTAAGTGAAACTAAGTAGAAATAATGATTTTATAATAAGTCTGGGATAGCAAGGTACAATTTAAAAATGAGAAATCAATCTAATATAACGAATGCTAAAAATAAGAACTTCCATTTACAACCGTGACTGCTTCTGGATTTTTCTACATTTGATGTACAATACCAGTCAAATGTCTGGACACAGTAGACTGAATATCTTTTTCTTGATAAAGGCTTATTGTTAAGGTTACATAAAAATGAACATCCCTGTCAGTACAGTTGGTTGAATATGCAGATGGAAATGTCATGGAATAACAACTAATTGTCCCTAGACAAGTCCATCAGGCAAGATTTCACAACAAGCGCTCAGACTAATGAAGGTAAAGTAAAGAAGAAATGTAAGAGAAAAGACAACAGTCACTCAAAAAGAATTGCAGGACAACCTTAAAGCAGCTACAGCAGTTACACAGAGAACAATAAGCAATTAACTGCACCACAATCTTCTCTGTACCTACACCCCCTGAAAACACTGACATGAAACGTAGACAAATCCGAACCCTTTTGGAACAATATACTCTGGTCAGACGAAACAAATGTAGAGCAGTTTGGAAATAATTCAGCTCATTATATTTGGAGAAAGAAGGGTTGTGTGTATGAACATCATACACACAACCCACACAACCACAACATCACAATGACCCCAATCATACAGCTAAAATATCTCAATATGTTGCACACATTTTTGTTTTGAAATTGCAGATCCATCAGATGGACCTTCATAACCATGGGGAATTTAAGACAAAATTGAACAACAGTACTGCAAAAATCCAAATTCCCTCTTAATGTCTTGCAAGCTGTAATTGCTAACGACATCTTTGGAAAAAACTAGTAATGTTGGTCATTTGTGATGTTTGAATACTTTTTCCCTAAAAATTATTTTATCCCTAACAGATTTGATTTTGTTATTATTTTGTCTTCTGGGAAACATAAAAATCTTATGTAGCTTCTGAAGGGCAGTACTAAATGAAAAAAGATCTTTAAGGTCTTTAAATGAAATAATAATACTGATCATCGTGTTCAAAGGTTTACATCCCCCTGGCTTTTAATGTATCGCGTTGCCTTCTTGAGCATCAGTGAATGTTTGCACTTTTTATTGTTGTGAGTCCCTCACTTGTCCTCAGTATGAAAAGATGGATCTCAACATTATATAGCCACTGTTGGAAATGGGTCTCATATTAAAGTACAGCGTATTTGGGTAAAATCAGGTATAGGGCATTTGTGATGAATGGATGGAACTTATCTATGTAAATTGTGTATGATATGTGTATGTTTGGTTATTGTATGGTGTGCATGTTTTGCTGTTTATACAGTTTTGGGTGTAAATGTATGTCAATTGTAGTTTGATTATTATGTTGTAACGTCGGCTGTTTTCTCTCGATTGCCCAAGACAAATTTCTCCTAAGGGAGACAAGAAAGCCTAATCTAATCTAATCTAATCTGATCTAATCTGTAAACTTTTGAACTGCTTCATTTGTGTAAATTCAGTTATTATTGTGTTTTATGGACTATATGAAAATCTGTTATGTGAAATGGCTTATTCAGGGAAGGACTAAATACAAAACAAAACAAAAAACCCCCCAAAAAACAAATTTATGGCCTCAACTATATGCACTGGAAGTATGTTAAATAATAACAAACAAAAGTGTCTTTATACGTATTTTCCCAAACTGTATGCAAAGCCTGTTATTGTAAAAAGTCTTGAAAACAGTCTGCTAGCAGCAATGTTAACATTACAGAAAAGGTAAAAACTTGTTTTGAACATTACCTGTCAGCGGGACCTCCTGGCCGAATGTATGTAACTACTAATGGGCGAGTTTTGTGCCAGTCTTCATGAGAGCCTCCTTTATATACCATAACAAATACAAGAACTGATTGAAACACCAGCCCATTGTCCAATTTATCAAAACATACAAATAAATACATTACAGAATGCACCAAAATTATTACCATAGGTTAAATTTCTATGGTTTATTATTTTCATTTAAAATCAACTGGATTTGACACTAATTATATAAGTGTATGCACTTACCCCGCATTACAAAGCCAAAACTATTGCCTTCCTTGTGTAAACAAATCTCGATTGTCTTTGATATAACACCTGAGGTGCTGTCTGATCCTGGAAAAAAATAAAAAAGAAAACAGGACGCAATACAGCGCCGACACGCCTTGTTCATTAATTTATCACATTTTACTGGGAAGGCGGCCAACCTGGCAGACAATACAGTAAAAAAACTAACATAGACAGGAAGGTCAGCCAAGATCACTGAGCTTATAAAGTGGCTAATACATCTGCCAGACACACGATAGCCTGTGGACAAGCATCACAGAATTACGATCACACAATTTAACCACATGGCCTGAGAAGGGCATCAGGTAAACAATCACCTGCAGACCCATTTATTACAGAAACAAAATTGTTCTCATAGTCCATGTAGTGATGCATGATGAATGAATCTACTGTACAGCTGAGCGCCCACTACAGAGCTATCAAAAACTGGCTTACTCAGTTTACAGCATTAATACTTTATTGACAATAGAACTAAGCTCAATAATTTTTTTGTATAGTAAAAGAGCTTACATTCTCAAATATTTGGGTAATGCAGGTTTTTTTTTTTTTTTTTTTTTTTTTTTTTTAATCACATCCACTACATATATTATTTAAGGAATAAAACACAATGGAGTGTCATGTTATAGGAAGATAATCAAGTATATTATTTTCCAATAACAGCATTTCCTGAAGTGGTTTGTTCATCTTATACCACAACAATTGTTGCACACCTATATTTAACAAAGATATTTTTTATTGGATAAACCTGTGTTGTGTTTGCAACTGTTTGATATCCATGAGAGCAGAGTATTTTTGTGAATTTTTTTATTTAACAAAAGATCAAAAGCTTAAACAATAAAGACAATTTTTCACAGCCTTCATTGCTCATATTTACCAAGGGTGCCAATATTAGTGGAGGGCTCTGTCTATACAGTACAGCTTGTCATGTTACAGAGAAACCACAAAGCTCAATGCCCTCTGTCCTGAAGACTTTCATGGCGGAAAACGTATTGACGATTACAAAGTACTGGCACTAGCAACTCCGTAAATAATCTTCTTTTTTCTGAAAGCTTTACAATATCAACAATTACTCTTTTTTTCTTTGTTAAATAACAGCATGCTTTAAAATCTGTATATTATTAGCCTTATATTATCTGGAGTGTCTCCATACAAGTCTTTGCGAATTAGCTGTTATTATAGAAACTATAATGTATTAGAAGGAGTGCATTAATATAAACCTATGATTTGTCTTGCAGCCAGAACTACTGTCAGAGCAGCTATTATAGAAAATTACACCGACCAATCAGAATGGAGTATTCAAAAGTGCTGTGGTATAAGCTACAGTGTAATATATACTGTAGGTATATATTTTCCTTTTAGGAAAATGCTACCTATTTACACTATTTACGCTTTTGTTGAACCATTCGTTCAATACTTGCATTGTCAATAATGTGTGCTGTAATTAAAATCACAGCAGTTGTGATTTAAAAGTCACACACTTTAAAGAACTTTTTGTTCTTTATCAGCTTAAACTAAAACAGTTAGTCAACACTTTCCCTGTGAGATGGTATCTCTCTCTCTCTCTATATATATATCTGTATATCTGTATATATTCACTTAGACATTCAATATCAGGAGGAACATGCCACATGTCAAGCAAAGACACAATACTCAACTTCCTACCGGCTGGAGGCAGCTCATACTCCACTTCCAGCACTACACGCTCGCCCACGTTCTTCAGCAGGCTGATGATCTCATCATGACGCAGCTTAGTCAGATTGATGCCGTTCACTGACTTTATATAGTCGCCCACATTCAGCTGGTCACTCCTGGAGCACAGTTATGTAGGATTTGATCCATTATTGAGAATAATACAGTGTAGACAATTCTGGTATCTGTTATTTAACTTCAAAACTATTTTAATAAGGTAGTTCTTCCGGTTGTGTGAGTAAGAGCTTTATCAGAACAGATATTGTCATTTTCAGTTGAATGGTAAGTCAGTCTTCCAGAGTGAGAATTCTTTATCCGCTGTTCAACAGGCCACAGGAAGTAAACATATGCTCATTTAGATGCTAATTAGAGAAATGAACAGTGTTTATTCACACTGTCCTTTGGGCTTGCATGACCTAGCATAGTGATGCTTCATCAAAACATGTTAGAAACCCAGCAGCAATCCAGTTTCCTTCTTTCAAAGCCATATGGGATAGGGAACCACACGACAACATAATCCTAATCACTGAATCCATTTCTGTTTCATTTACTTCACTCAGAAAGCTATTCATATCCTAACAACATTGATAATGCTGAGGATTCTGTATATAAACAAGTAAAAGAATCAGAATAATGGTATTTTCCCCCCCATTTTATCACATAAGGTGCTTTAACTGATTTCTGATGCAATACATTACTGTTCATTATTTACCTATTTGCCAAAATGTATTGCTAAAGATGCACATGGGGATGATTCTGATATTTCTAATGGTTAAATTAAATTTGTGGCAAAAAAACAGGTAGGGATGAGTATAGACAGAAAGGTATAAGAATGAACAGATAGGGAGAAGTATGCACAAATAGGAGTGAGGAAAGAACAATAGGGATGACTTTAGATAGAGAGGGACAATTACAGGAACACGGCGACAAGTACAGGTAGACAGCTATGAGTATAGACAGACAGGGATGACCACAGACAAAAAGGGACAAATGTATTCAAATAGGGAAGAATTTAGACTGTAGGCACAAACATAGACAAAAGATGTTAGACAGATAGGGATGAGTATCAACAGATAGGAACAACTATAGGCAGATAAGGATGGCTATAGACAGACAGGGACATGTGTACACAGAGAGGGGTGAGTATTCACAGAGAGATGAGTATCAGATAAATAAAACAAGTATAGACAAATAAAGACAGTATAGACAAATTGTGACCATATAGTCAGACAGTGATGACCATAGACAGATAAGAATTAGTATTGACAGATAGGAATGAGTATAGACATATAAGGACGAGTACTGACAGACAGGGATTAGTATAGACAGACAGGGACAAGTATTAACAGATAAGGATGACTATAGACAGATAGAGATGAGTATAGACAGACAGGGACAAGTATTAACAGATAAGGATGAGTGTAGACAGACAGAGATGAGTATAGACAGACAGGGATAAGTATTAACAGACAAGGATGAGTGTAGACAGACAGGGATGAGTATTGACAGATACAGATGATTATAGATAGATGGGGATGAGTATAGATAGGCAGGAATGAGTATAGACAGACAGGGATGAGTATAAATAAATTGGGATGAGTATAGACAGAAAGCATTTAGTAGAGGTTAATAGGTGTTTTCCTTTAAGGTCAGGAAAATACTCCTTCTTGCATTTATGCTAATGGGTATCTAGGAACATCCTCATTTCTGGGCTACACGACCCACTCCAATGGAAGTGTCTTTCTGCTTTTTCCTTTTCTGGCCACAAAAATAACAAATTAGTGTCAAACAGGAAAAAAAAGATTCACGCCCAGTAAAATGAGCTGGCATTATACCAATACATTATGCTAGTGCCAGGATCAAAATAGTACCCTGAGTTTATTACTGGAGGTTTAATTTATGTTAATTTATGTAAGTGTTAATTCAACACTGTCTGAGTTAACTGAATTTTGTGGATACTATCACTAATTTTACTGTATGTGCATGCATGTGTGTGTGTGTGTGTGTGTGTGTGTGTGTGTGTGTGTGTGCACTCCACCTGGCTGCTAGGCCTCCTGGTCTGAGGTTGGAGACACGAGGTTTTCCATCTTTGTCTGTTCCTCCTGAGATGGTGAGACCCAGTGTGCTGCCCTCCTTCTTAATCAGCTCCACGAGTGTCACCCCCCGCAGCTCTTCTGCCCAAAAACACAGGAGCCAAAGCGACAGCCCAGGCCAAAAACTTGGAGTCAACAACACAATAATAATACACTGACCCCATAATAACACTGCCACTGATGTTTTATTACATTCAAGCACCATGACTGTCCACACAACAGCAGGCTATTTACAGTCATTAACCTTTACCAGCTTTTCACATGTAGGCTTCAGATAAAAATGTGCCTCTTTTAGAGCAGAACAAAAATATGTGAACTGTGCTCTCATTTAAAGCTTATGTACCATAGCGCTGTCAGAATCAATTTCACTGTTCCAATATTACTCTGATTTTCATAATATTTACGCAATGAAATAGTCTCATTAGAAAGTTGTAGATCTTATGTTAGTTTTTAGCGACCTAAAGTATATTACACCTCATGACTTGCTCTCAGGAACATTTACACAAGAAATGCAGTATTCAAGATAATCCAGTTAGTTTGTAAAACCATTCTCCTAAGCTTGTACATATTTACATGCAAGTTTGCTGTTCACGCACTAATGTAAATCTCAACTGGTAATTCTGTACACAGATTATGCTTCATTTTAAATTGCTTGTTTCTTTCAACTGCACACACAAATTTATTAAAAATGTGAAGCCCGGGCATTGACTTGAAAGACAGCAATCCACGACAAATCCACAAGTATGACTAGCCATTCAATGAAGACAAAAGAAATAGCACCCTATAACAACAGCCAACGTGTGGTAGCCAACGTGCTGTAATGGCTGTGCTGAATTACTGGAATATTATGGATTTTTGTGGCCATTAATACATGTAATTCAGCTGTGCTGTGAATGCGCTTGGCAATTTATGGATAAATTTGCATTTTGTTAACATACGCATCCCAGTGCAAAGGCAGTTCCACCACGATTTTATGAAATAAATGCAAAATCAAGCAAATGCCCCAACATTCTAAGGAGCTTGCAATTTTTTCAAAATGACCGCAGATTTGGGCCAAGACGCGTCATGCGACGTCAACACAATGCGCATTCAGCCAAAGCCCTCTTCGATTCACGTGCGTCAAACATGAGTACAGCTAAAAAGTCTCATTGACCAACAAACATCACCCATGCAAAACAATATTGTGCAAGTGCAATTTCACCAATTCAAGCACAAAATCTCCACAAGTTGCATTGCAAATTGTTTAAAAATACACAGCAGAATTGTTGGTTGCAACAATCACAAAAAAACAAACTTGAAAATCCTCTACGGACTGCAAAGAAAATCAGTGCTAATGAAACCTTTGTAAATCTGGCAGAACTTTTTAGTTCAGTTTGGCCTACAAAACCATTTAAATTGCAACACGTTTCCATCTGGAGTTTGAGGGAAAGGGTCTTCAATGGTCAAATGTTTCAACGCAAGCCACGGTTGAAGCCACAGGCCTTTGTATAATATTGCATATGCTATAGGCAATAATGAATTACAACAAGTGAAATACCACTATGAGAGTAAGCTTTTAATTATCAGCAAGCTCTATTAAAGATTTGCTTTCAAACAGAGACCTGATCTTCTTGGTCAATCAGTAACGCCTATTTACAACTAATTACTTACGATTATAGAGGGAATAAGGCTACCAACCGGCACTCCCGAAAAGTAATTTCCTCTTAAAAAGACACTCAATATTTCTAGACACGATAAGCCACAGACTCTAATCCTAGCATTTGCATTTGAGAGTAATTAACATAAGCCATTGATTATTATTGGAAGGCTGTTTCAAAAGCTTGAAAGAAAAATGTGATGGCTTTTACCTTGTGTGTTTAACCACAGAATGAACAACTCATTAAACAAACCCTTAATTAACCCTAAAATCTTAATTAAGTATGCAATGCATGTGCATGCTCACTTCACCAAGCTTTAAATATTAACATTACATCTTCTCCAAAACTTAAAACATGAAAAGGAGCTGAGCAATCCTTGCCTGTTTACACTCAAGTAAAAAATGATTACGAAGTCTAATGTGCCATTAAATATTTATTGCTGGCAAACATTTTTAATGCAACCAAATGCATTTAATCAAGTGTTATTTAAGATTTTGATGATCTGTAGAGGCTTTGTGGCTCTTACATTTTGTACTCTTATGCCAGTTGCAAAGTAGTGGCTATACAATATAAAGCAGCATTGAACAAATCACCAATATGGTGTCCTATTTTCGTTATCTTATTATATAAATGCAAGTAATGGACCGTTCTATGAAATAAAGTCAAAGCGAAGCAATTTAAAACCAATTATATTTTATTGTCGACTCATGATAAGAGATGGTCAACTGCTCGTGTAATTGGGTAGGTCTGGCATTGAGCTGAAATATGCCTTCTTCTGTTCAGTGTGCTAAAGATATATATATATATATATATATATATATATATATATATATATATATATATATATATATATATATATATATAAACTTCCAGAAACACTGTGAAAAAGCCGCCAGTGGCATGCATTAAATCCCCAAAGCTCTCAATCTCAAACAAGCAACTAAACCATCGTGGCAGGAAGCGTGCAGAAATCCTCACGGCATTACGGATAAACATGTCCTCAAAGATCAAAAAGAAAGAAGGAAACAGTACTGGAATAACACTATATCATGAGAGTATGGGAGAGAGAGAGTGAGAGAGAGAGAGAGAGAGAGAGAGAGAGAGAGAGAGAGAGAGAGAGAGAGACAGACAGACAGACAGACAGACAGGGTGTACCTGGGATGCTCTGTCTTCTGGAGACAAGGGAACTGTCAGGACCTGTAGATTCCTTGTTGCCTTTGGAGTAAGGCCCATCATCTGACAAGAAAAGAGACACATAAATGTTACAAGCTCAGAACCGCAGAGCTGGGGTTTTTTGTTGTGAGATATAATAATAATAATTGTTGTTGTTATGATGCTTCTTTTTATTCTTCTTCTTCTCCTTCGTCTTCTTCTTCTTATTATTATTACATAGCATTTAATTTATCAAAAATTTTAAAAACAAAGTCGCTTTACAATTTTGGAAAAGAAACACACAAACCAGTTGCAGAGCTGCACAAATGACACACAACAGAGGGCTCAGCAGCCCTGAGCCCACTAACAACTATGGCACCATGCCTTCTGCCATCAATACTAGTAATACACAGTAAAAGTTATCTGACACTGCAATCTATCCACAGCAAGTGGCGGACACATTTTACTAATGGAAGATAAGAGCCAGGGGAAATCCACTGCTCATGCTCATAGTCTGGAGCTCCTCCACCACCACTGGAAACCAGCAGATAAATTCAATGAATTACCAAAAACATTAAAACAGAAAGCAGACACAAAACATCCTGATTTATGATGTTGTTGTGTATATCTCATACTAAATAATTTTAGATCTTCAAATGAAATACAACATAAAACAAAGGCAACCTGAGTAAACACACAATACAGTTTTTATTTATTTATTTATTTTTATTGAAGCAACAAAAAGTTGTCCATCACCTATCACCAAAAAATGAATTGTGTGCTTAAACTTTAAACTTAAAATCTGGTTTAGCAGCAATAACTGCAACCAAACGCTTCCGATAACTGGAGATCAGTCTTTCACGTACTTCTAGGACTAGGATTTACTCCTATGCTTTGGATCATTGTCTTGCTGCAAAGTCCAGTTGCACTTGAGTTTCAACTTACAGACTGAAGACCGGACATTCTCCTTTAGGATTTAATTATTGCAAGTTGCCAAGCAGCAAAGCATCCCCACACCATCATACTTCCACCACCATGTTTGATATGATGTTCTTTTTTGTGAAATTCTGTGTTTGGTTTAAGCTAGATGAAATGGGATCACTGTCTTCCAAACAGTTCCACTTTAATCAATCCACAGAACATTCTCCAAAAATTGGTTTGCAGTGGCAGATTTTCACCTCGCCACTCTTCCATGGATGCCATTTTTGCCCCGTGTCTGATAGTGGAGTCATGAACAGTAACCTTTATTGATGCGAGAGAGGCCTGTAGGTCCTTTGATGTTGTCCTTGGCTCTTTTTGACTTCCTGGATGAGTAGCTGCTGTGCTCTTGGAGGAATTTTGGAAGGTCAGTCACTTCTGGGAAGGTTCACTACTGTGCCGAGATTTTCCATTTGGAGATAATGGCTCTCACTGTGGATCTTTCAAATCCCAGAGCCTTTGAAATAGCTTTGTAACCCTTCCCAGACTGATCTATTTCAATCACCTTCTTCCATATCATTTCTGGAATTTCTTTCTATTTTCGTATAGTGTGTTACTGGGTAAGACCTTTAAACCCAACTTCATGTAGTTGAAAAAGTTTTATTTACATGGTGATTTGATTGAACAGGGTTTGCAAGAAAGAAGGAATACTTTTTCACAGCACTGTACAAACACGACACATGAAAAAATAATGGGAAAAAAAAACCAAAAACACAAAAATGAGCAATGATCAAAAAGCACATATGGGTGTGATAGCCAGGTGTCCATATACCTTTGGCAATATAGTGTAGCCTACTCAACACCTATAATAATAAGAAGGCATATAAATATGGGATTGTCAATGTGAAACCCTTTGGACTGCTGTACTGTCAAACTGTTGAGTTGAGTGTTTATGAGAACATGTTTCTCCGTGTGAACAGATAAATGAGTCATGCACACCACAGTTTTCAGTCCGTTTTAACTTTTTACATAAATTAATACTCCCCCTGCAAGCCTCAGGCCTGCCATCAATAAACATTTCTTGGAGTTTTCATCTATTCCTTCGTAACACCTGCAGGAAAAACCACATCATTAATGAACTCTGAAAGAGTACCACCTGGAGCCATCACTATTAGCTAGTGCTCATATGCTCTTGGATCTTGAGTTTGCTTGAGTCCTCTTGCAGAAAAAAATGAGACTCCAGTAAATTAGAAATATTGTGGTTGAGCAAAACTACAATGGCACCAGTAACTACTCAAAACCCAAAAACTACTCGCAACATTGCAGCATGTACAGCCAGAGCTCGTCTCTTCTCTCATCCAGTCAATGACTGCATGCTACAAATCAATTAAATTGGCTCACTTTAGCATCCAATTATTTCAGTTTAGTAAGTTTCAGTTTAGTTTATATTCATTCATGAATGTAAAAAAAAACAAAAACGATCAAGAATCGTGCTAACCCTTCCTCGCAGTACTATGCGTTCCATTTCGCCAGCAGAATGGAAACTGATCAGACCTTTTCAATCAATATAACCAAATTATTTTATCGATGCAAGTCTATTATAAGATTAGTCGGGACACTGTTGGGTTTCTGTCTGTAGAGTATCATGACTGTCGTGTTTAAATATTGTGTTTAGCTGCTGGAGAGCAGGGCAATGGAAAAAGGGAGGGGTGTGAGCCCCGTGCTGGCCAAACAATTCACACCTCTCCACAATAACACTGATACAGAGATAAAACAGACAACTAAAGTTTTTTTTGATAGTAAAACATCGTATACAACTACCACAGTAAAATCACAATATTTAAACCTAGGTATAAATAAATAAATAAATACTTCTAATTCTCAATGCCCTGAGTGGTTACTTTCATATGAGCCATTACCCACTACAGTGGTTACAAATATTTTCAGTGCTGAACACGGGCACCCCCAAAACGGGTGGAAATTCCGTTTTTCGGCCTCTGGTAAAAAAAAAAAAAAAAAAAAAAAGAGCTAATTCGTCCATGACCTTCTCATGCTACACAATGTAATTAGCACTATAGTTAGTTGTGTGCATGTGAATATGGATAATCCACCAGACTGCAATGTAGAAGTTGAGGATAAAATCCCATGGCTCTACCTAAGTGTTCCAGTATAATTGAGGTGAATGAGGTGTCACTTTTGCCTCCCTAGAAAGAATCTACTTTGTCTAACTTGAAAAACCATGTTGAGGTATGTTTCACTAATTTGCTTACATATATGTGTTATTTTCTCAGTATTTGAGTCATTTCTGATTATTATATGGACTTGTGCCTCTTTTCTCACCATTGTCTATGGTTATAAAAACCATGTGTCTGGAATAACAATAAATTCAGAACTGTAACAAAAACAGGTTATCTCAGCACACGAATGGTTTACTAGTAAATGTATATGCTTTACAAATCACACCACGTTTAACAGCTTGTCATAGAATATATTAGAAAGTAGATCAGCATGCTACCATGCTGTTCTCACATCTCTGAATCTCTACTACACGCTTCAAAACACCTTTTAATTAAGCCACGCTCCGGATACTTGCTAAGGCTAATGTAAATCTTATTCTGCTGACGATAAAGAGATGTGCAAGTGACTGAGCCTGTAAAACCATTCGATTAGTTCAGGAAAGGTCAAAGACTCAAAGCTTAAAACTAATGAACAGGCTTACATTGCATAATAAGGACTCAGTATTCAAGCACACATTCTGTTTGTGATGTATGTGTATGTGAAAGCTATTACTGACACAGCTCAACAGACAGATTAGCGACTGGAACTAACGTGTCTTGTCATGCTACTTCTCTCCACAGAGACTCAGTCATATCAAATCTCACAACGATGAGAGGCTTCATATTAATCGACATTGTTTCAACGTAGTGCTGCATTAAGACGAAGAGAAAAAGACATACATACTCTGGCCAGACTTCCTGATTCATTCAGACAGCTCAATTAGTAGCCACTATCCTGGGAACAGATGGCACAAGATGGGAGTTCACCAAGGATGGGACACTAGTCCATCATAGGGCACTATACACACACATTCACACACTCATTCACACCCAGTAACAATTTAGAGTAAATCCACCTACCAGCATGTTTTTGGGAGGTGGGAGGAAACTAGAGAACCCAGAGGAAACCCATGCAGACATAGGGAGAACACGCAAACATCCACTCCCAAGCTCAGACTGAATGTAAAGTGTAATTCTGAATATGTTTCCCCAAATATGTCCTTCTTATCCATTCTTATGCACCCACAATCCACATTAGGAACACCTGCTCAAGAGCTTCAGCTTATGTTCACATGTTCAAACATCAGAATGGGAAAAAAAGTGATCTCAGTGACTACACAGAATGGTAGATTGTTAAATGATCGATAAGAGACCAGAGGAGAGTGGCCAGACAGGTTTAAGATGACAAGAAGGCTACGGTAATCTAAATAACCACTCTTTACAACCATGGTAAGCAGAAAAGCATCTTAAATCTGAGATCTGTGACATACAGATAGTAGGGTCAGAATTTGGCATTAACCATAGGAGTACATGGATCCAACATGCCTTGTTTAAGCAGTGCTGGTGGTGTAATGGAGGTGGGCACAGCATGTTGGCTTAGCATGTTTGCCTTCTTACACAGCGTTGGATGTTCAAATTCAAGTTTGCATGTTCTCCCTGCGGTTAGGTTCTCCTCTGGATACTCAGGTTGCATCCCCCAGTCCAAAGACATTAGTAGGCTGATTGGCATTTCCAAATTGTCTGTAGTTTGTGAAAGTGTGTGCGATTGTGCCCTGCAATGGGTTGGCACCTAGAGTTCCCTTGGATAGGCTCCAGGCATCCAACAACCCTGTGTAAGATAAGCAGTATGGAAAATGGATGAATGGAGGGTAGTATAATGGTGTGGGGAATGTTTTCTTGGACTTGGCACACACTGGGTTCCTTAATACCCATATGACAATACAGTATTTCACAAAGCACAAGCAATGTCAAACTGGTTCCATGAACTTGACAATGAGCCAAAGCATAGGAGTAAATCCTAGTCCTAGAAGTAGGTGAAAGACTGATCTCCAGTTATTGGATGCATTTGGTTGCAGTTATTTCTGCTAAAGGTGGCACAACCAGATTTTCGGTTTAAGGGGGAAATTAGTTTTCACATTGGTGATAGGTGTTGGATAACTTTTTAGCTTCAATAAAAAATAAATAAATAAATAAAATAAAGACTGTATTGTGTGTTTACTCAGGTTGCCTTTGTTTATGTTTTTTTTTTTTTTTTTAATGCATCATTAATGCGCATGCCTTATAAATGCAAATACATTAATCTCCAAAATCACTGACCATGTTCAAAGATAAAAGGAAATACAACAGAACCTCATGCAAGGACTTTTGCAATACAATATTAACATACAAAATCGTAGTAACCATAGTAATCATGAATCATTTTCATCTTTGTAATAAAAAAATAATAATTTTTGTCGATGTGCCTGAATGTGCTGCCTGAAAATGTGGACTCCACTGTGCAGTACCTGTACCGCTGTTCTACTGGGTTTAAGTTATTGGTCTAAACAAATTCACGAATTTCAGTGGTTATGTGCTTATTCTTCATTTAGACTTTTACCTTAATTACCCTACATTATCAGCATTGAACAGAAAGAGCCCGTGTCAGGGAAGAGGACTGCGCCCTGTGTGATGGACAAAAAGCAAACAGAATGTAAACTCAGCCTTCACACTTCAGCTTAAGATTTCACACACAGATATATATATATACACACATGCACAAAGGAGCACTACCAGCTGCTCACAGATCACATACAACTGAGAATCACACGTCTACAAAAGGTTCCAAGCATTCAACATAATTATCATATTGTTGGTTCAACATTGCTAAAAAGAAAATCCTACCATAAAATCCTTTACCACAACAAACCTTGCTTATGTCAGTGAATGATATGGATTTTCTTTTGTCAAAAAGCAAAAACAAACAGACCACAGTGCCAAACAGTTGGTATCTGTTGACTCACGAAACCACGGCTCCAAGGCAAAAAAATCACCTCAATAAAGTTGGCATGAAGCTATCAGAAGCAAAAGCACGTATTTCATTAAATGTATCCTTTGCCAGTGAATTTTCAAGAGTTAGAATTTTATTCACGCTCAGTTTGAACATGGAAATGCCATGCAATTTTTTATATAAGATTATAATAAACTAGATATAATATTACCAAACCTATTTCTAGAACTGTTCTACTCATTTCAAGCTTCTAACTGTAAACGGTTTTTAAAACTATCATTTAAAAATGGCATTTTGTATTTACTCAGGTTGCCTTTGTTTTTATCTTAGATTTTGTTATCACTTCTGAAACAATTTATTATAAACACAATATAATTATATGAACACAAAAACAGAAGAAATCAGGGCAAATAATTTTTCACAGAAGCATATGTCCACATTTTCTTCTCCACTCTAGCCAGGTACTAGTGACTAAAGTTCAGACCAAATAATAAGCCTTACTGTATATTCAGCGAACCTTTTGAAATAATTTGATTAAAAAAAAAGGGTGGGGAGAGAAATCTAGTGTGATTCATGAGAGGTTACAATGACAACACAGCTGTAAACAATCTTAGACATGGAGGAAGTGGGGCCGACGTAATCTAACTCTAGCAAGTGGGAAATGGGAGCATGCAACAAGCAAATGATGAAAGCATAACGCACTGACATGAGGCGCATCAGGAAACTGATATGCTGCCATGTTTTGAATCTTCTGCAAAGGTTTCATAGTGCAAGCATCTTAGAAGTAGTAGTCGAACCATGAGACAAGTGCCTGGACAAAGGATATGAGCTGATCTTCCTCATGAACCACTTCAATGCCCAGAAAAATAAATATGATAAGAAGCTTGATTTGTTGGTGGCCAGCTCACTCTGGTGTGACCTTGGGTTTGGACCATGGGTTTCTGTCCAAAGTCATGTCAGCCACTTTTGTTAAACAATATGTTGACCTTGCAGGGTTCCATGACAGGAAATTAGTAGAGTATTCCTTGCTAAACCCAGTATGCACCCTACGCTACTGTTTTGACTGGAATGTGGTAATGAGATCATCGGATCAACTGTTTGTAGGTCGAGGAGGCTCCTGGATGGTGCACTGGTCTACTGGATGGTGGGCATCATCACTTCAGCCTATAGGTGGAACAGACACTCAGATCCTACTGTGACAAGCCACAATTCCACAAATGCCACTGGGTCTGCAAAATAACACATTTGTCTGTCAGCAAATTTCTGCAAGCAGCCCATCGGCCCATTGTGTTCCACCCTTCCTCCCTACTGAAAAAAGGTCTAATACAATCTTGGGCCTTGGGCTGCCACCACTTCTTTACCACAAATTGGGAAAAGGGAAGTAACAACCTGCCAAGAAACTACACAATGCAGACTGAGATAGGCACTGAGATATTAGCTCTATTACTTTCCTCATGAAGAACTGACAACCTCTTACAGCAATTAAGCAACGCTGAAATAACGCAGGCAAGCAATCAATATTACACAGAACTAATTAAAAGCAAACATTAATCTGTATGTCACACAGGGACAGAGAATACTGTGTAAAGGGACAACGGACAATTGGACAAGGGAGCCAGGATGGAGGGATTAAGTAGCATGTAGGCCATGGACTTTCTGTCTGAACTAAACAGCTGTCTTAGAAATGCTAATATGCACAATACCCAAATCTCAAGCCTGGTTATCATCTTGTATAAACCTTGCATTCCAAACGAATAAAATGTTAATGAATATAAACAAATCTGTACATTGACGCAGTCTACACACTATCTGAAACAATTCTTTAAAACAGAGGTTTTGCTCCTATTTTTTTGGCCTGTAATATCCCTTACTGCAGCACTGAACCAATTTACCGCAAAATACATGGTGATTATGTTCATTATTGGGCGAGTACGACTTCCAAAAAGCACGCAATTATACCAAGTGCACTTTCCCAAACTACCCCCCCTGAATCGCATAGTAAAACAAGCAACACGGCATCTGGAAAACAAGCTGCAATTAGTGTAATAAGTAGTTCCCAATTGCTAGATGCATAAAATGGGAGATTCCTCACAGGCAAGACATAAAGGGGAGGATGGATCACTTGGCTGTGTTGAACAGTGTGCACTAGTGTTGTGTGTGGGAGGAAGAGAAAGGTGACAACTGGTAAAATTGCTGGTTGTTCATCTCAATGGTGATACACAAAAAGGTAGATTGTTATCTGAAATGCTGGTGTGGTAAAAAGAAATCAAAATGCCAATGGAGAAAAATAGGGAAAGAAAATTCCATCATACTATCAAGTAGCCTGACAGTAAAAACTTATTTACTATGGTTAGTGAAAATACTAAAAAGGTAAAATTTCACCCATCCATCCATTTTCTGTATTTCTTATCCTTACTGAGTCATGGGGAACCTGGAGCCTATCCCAGGGGGCATGGGGCACAAGGCGGGGGACACACTAGACGGGTGTCATCATACACTACGGACATCATACACTTTGGACGTGCCAATCAGCCATGCATCTCTTTGGACTGCGGTAGGAAACCTGAGTAGCCAGAGGAACCCCAGAAGCACGGGGAGAACATGCAAATGCTAATTAATTAACTAATTAAATGTAGTTTTCTCCATTTTTATTCTTTGGGGCAACCACATTTTAAAATGGTATAACTTTACCTCTAGCTGAGATACATACAAAAGAGAAGTATATCTCAGTTTATCAAATCCTGTCGTTTTCAGAACTATATAGCAGAAAAACAATTTCCAATCTTCAACTGTCCAGTATCAGTGAACTGTAGCCCACTGTAGCCTCAGATTCCTGTTTTTGGCTGACAGGAGTGGCACCTGATGTGGTCTACTACTGTGGTAACCGATCTGCCTCAAGTGATATATTAGCATTCTATATATATTCTACATAGTAGCATTCTGAGATGATTTTCTGCTCACCAAGGTTGTAAACAATGTATTTCTGCAGAACTGCTACTCACTTATTGTTTTTGGTATCATTTGGCCGGCATCAACAATCACACCATGGTGTGGTCACTTAGAATACATTGTTCCTCATACTGATTGATGTTTATTGTGAACATGAAGCTCTTGGAGTTGTACAGGTGTTCCTAATAAATTGATCAGTGAGTGTTCTGTATATAGTAAAACTGTCATTTAGCCAAAATAAAATAAAATAATTTCACATGCTGTGACAAATAAAAAACATTTAGGACACATGCTGTGACAAATAAAACAGAATTTGAAGTATTTACATGTGCGTTTACTTGTCTTTAAAAATTACTGGAAAATTCCAGTAGAATCTCAACACTGAAAATCACCTCTAGGTATATACACTACAGCATGTTTATCGGCACAAATTTCTGACACACTACTTTGCTCAACACACTCTCTCTCTCTCTCTCTCTTTCTCCCAGAGGGAGAACATTAGACGGAGCACTGTAGCATGACTCCTGCTTCTGTTCCTCTTATATGCACCAGAGCCTCCCAAATCCCTCTGCAAATCCCAGTGAGATAACTTGATCTGTCGTATTGACTTGAAATCACCATGCGATCTGGCACAATTCCAAAACACATCACCAAGGCATTCCCTTATGTGCGATTTAAAACTTTATCAATACCTTAATGGAAAGGGGCTTGGTTTTCCAAAAGCACTGTCGTGCTAAGATGAGTGTAAGATAAGGAAAAACACTAACACTAACTTCCTTTATGAGATAAATGCATAAAACAAAAATCATTCAGAACCTCACACACAAAGCAATACAAGTTAAACGAAAGAAACGTTTACAGAGTGTATAGCATGATTTGATATGATTGATATAATGGCAATGTGATACTAGGGGTCTTGTATTCTCTACACTAATACACTAATTTAATGGTGTGCAAGTGCAACATAAACTGCTGCAAAAGCTGAACAAGCCATATGCCACAGTGAGGCATGATGATTTGATACTGTAGAAGTGGAAAACCTGATGCACATACACATATAAAAAAGGGGGGAGGAGGTTACTACTTGGTACTACTACCAAGGTACAAATAAAGAAAATGTACCCACAAGGGTATAGGTGAATCCTTAAGGTACATTATTCCCTGTAGGTTTCCTCTACAGAAAAAAAAAAAAATTGTAAACAATTTAAAAAAAAAAAAATTGTAAACATTTTTTTTGTTTAAACCACATCATCTCTCAAAGCAGTACGTGAAAAAATATAGCAATATTTGTTACAATAACACACAAACTAATTATAGCACCACACTTCTAATAGCTACTTATTCATATCTCTAGTGCAGGATACAGTACAATGCACACTGTGTTCACACGCTTCAAAAGGCGACAGCAAATTAAAGAAGTGTGACGCTCACCAAAGCTGCTCTTTACTTCTCTCCGCAGTCCACACAACATGTTGGAGCGTGGTCCTCACACACACACACACACACAAACAGACACACACATACACACACTTCCATGCACACAAAGACCGAAGCGAAACTGTGTGTTCTGTACAGAGCAGACTCCCTCTGTCAGAGTGAGGATGTGTGTGCAGTGATACATACACACTCACACACATACACACACACACATGCACGCATACGTGTTTAGCTATGGTCTACGTAAGCCAGCTGAATGAACATCACTTTCTCACTGCAGCCCATTTTAAGTATCTGCTCCATTTGTGACTGCAGATGACGTGACTGACCATAGCCATAGAAAGGAATTAATGTGTAATTAATTATCAGATACTTATCAGATTAATTATCAGATTAATGTAATTAATCTATCTGTACACAAAGACTAAATTCAACACAAATCACTGGGACTTTAATGGTGGACAAGCTATACTCTTGACCTACCTACTTTTGACTAATCCTTGACCAACCCTAGCCACTCCCTTAGATACTCTTGACCAATCCTGCCCACTTTTGCAAACATCTGTGACCAATCCTGCCCACTGCTGCGGACATGCTTGATCAATCCCGTTCACTCCTGCTGACACGTTTTACAAATCCTGCCCGGTCCCGCAGATACTCTTGACCAATCGCAGCCACTGCCACAGACACTCTTGACCAATCCTGCCCACTTCTCCAGACAATCTTGATCAATCACAGCAACTCCCGTAGATACTCTTGACCAATCCAGCCCACTTCCGCAGACATCTGTGACCAATCCTGCCCAATCCTGCAGACATACTTGACCAATCCCGTTCACTCCTGCTGATACTTTTTACAAATCTTGCATGCTCCCATAGACACTCGACCAATCCTGCCTACTTCTGCAGACACTCTTGCCCAATCCCAGACACTCCCATAGACATTCTTGACCAATCCCAGCCACTCTAGTAGATAGTTTTGACCAATCCCGCCCACTCCGGTACATATTCTTTACAAATCCTGCCTGCTCTCACAGACAATCTTGACCAATCACAGCCAATCCCGTAGATTCTCTTGACCAATCTTGCTCACTTCCGCAGACATTCAGGATCAATTCCCTGCCAACCCTGCACTCATTATTTCAAATACTGCCTGCTCCCACAGACATTCTTGACCAACCCCAGCCGCCCCCACGGACAATCTTGACCAATCCTGCTTACTACTGCAGACATTCTTGACCAATCCCTCCCCACACGCCTAAACATGCTCTTGACCAATCCTGGCCACCTCCATAGACAGTCTTGACCAGTTCCATTATTGCTTATCAATGTATTGCATAGTTTAGCTGTGTACAACACATTTGTAGGAATCATCCTGGAAAAAAAAAAGAAAATAGTTAAAAAAGGTAAGGCTAAAGAACTGACTATAAAGCATTTAGAACTGAAGCAGAGAGAAGTCTGCCTTTATCTCCAGCAGCTCCCCTGGCCCCTTCTGAAGGTAGAGATGTCTCCATCAAACACACACAGACAAACACAAACACACATAAACACAAACACAAACTTGCACCACCACAGACCTCACTCTGATCTTCAGCCTAGTCCAGTCCTACTGGCACCCATCACCGATATCTCTCTCAGGCTAATCTCTCTCTCTCTCTCTCTCTCTCACACACACACACACACACACACACACACACACACACACACACACACACACACACTTTATACTCAGGTAGCAAAAAGACATTGGGTTTGACCCAAAGTTTATTTTGGGTGACTATGTAGGCCCTCCCTGTACAACACAAATGTGCTAAAGTTGGCCCAGTGTTAGCCAGGTTGATATGAATTAGTGCTGCTTTGGCAATGTTCACACAACATTGTATAGATCCAACATAGCCATGCGAAATAGACGTTGCACCAACATCAGTGTGCTGTCTGGGTTCCTCCTTCTTTGTATCTGTTTCTATCGACCTTGTTTAACTCCCTCACACTTTCCCCTCAGCTTTTAGTAGACGGAACTGATCACGGATTCAGTCCGGGACTAACCATCAGGAGCACCGGGAGAATTCCCGCTGCTCTGCTGTTTATTTATTTAGTTATTTATTCGTTATTATTTTATATTATTGCATGTCCGATGTGCTCAAGTGATCCTTTCTGAATCTGCAGAAGGGCACGCAAAAGGGCACGCAAAAGCAAAACCTTCAAAAAGGCAGAGGTGAAATGTAGCAAAATTACTGACCTGTTCAGGGCTTCCAGTGCAGGCCAATCTCATTTGTAAATACTGTGGGGTTGTGTTCAGAAACTTAGCTAATCAACCATTAACCACAGTTTCACCACTAGCAAACGTTAGCACTATTACTATTACGTCACTCAAAATATGCTTAAAGACAGCATTATATATTGTATAGTTATAATATTAAGTAATTTACAATACAAATATCCAACGTACAGTACATTTAGGGAGCCCTCCATGTTGTTATTTTAATTGTTGAAATTGCAACAGGTTGGGGTAAAATAAGATAAATTAAATATGCTTTAATATATTTATATGAAAATGGTTAAATCTCAGGTAAATCTCAGGTATTTTAAGTATATTTTAAAAAATAAAAAATAAAAAAACATCGTGATATTTTGTGATGCTTTAATTTTAACTAAAAGAAATGTAGATTCTGTGCTCACAATTTACAGTGAGGTTAAACAGTTGTCCTTTTCCAACAATGTGGACAGGTACATGAAAAATGGCAAAAAAAAAAAAAAACCTTTTACTTTTATGAGTGAAAAGTAGAGCGTTACTGGCAGCAAAGCACTTCTGGTGTTTGTTTAATGCTTGGCATACCCATGTACGCTGATATAAATTAGGACTGTTTCACTACTTCTAGGTGGCTTGTTTATGTTTTTATGGGATGGCCACACTGTGTGTAATAAACTAAATTTAGGAAAGAAAAAACAGGGTTGTCAGTGATTTCAAAGTTTGTTGTGGGTGTATGGAATGACCTGGATGAGTGTGAGACTCCTGGCCTGAAATTATTTCCCAATCCGGCCCTGCACGGGTGGATCACTATTTTAGCTTGTTCAATAGCATAAGGACATAAATCTGTTTTGAAAAATAATTTGCAGATCAAAAACAGTAACTGATCTATTTATTGCCTCTTGGCGGTTTACACCTGAAAATCCAATTTGCTCATTTGATAAACAGATAAACTGTTAACACTGGATCAAACTGTTGCATCATCACTTATCTTGTACCCTGCAGGATATCTGAGCATAAACAGGAAGAGAATAAGAAATGTGTGTCATAGTCTGCCTTCAGGTTAGAGTCTAAATAATTCAGACCCCTTCTATGAGAAGACTTACTGCTGTTCAGTCACACAGTGTGCCTCTTTTAGCTACAAATCTACGCTCGTCTAAACATCCTAATATATACTGTTTTAGTGTTTCATTAGTGGCACTGCTGCAGTAGAATGCTACACTATCACAAAAGCTGATTTTTGAATTACATTTATAGAGTTTCTACTGTAAAATAAGTGCATGTGTCAGCAGTCTCAAGAGCATACTGCTCGATATTTCCCTCATCCCACATGAGCTGGGAGGCTTGACCCGACTGTGCTACAACACAGATCCACTTTTTAAGATCTACTGTATTGAAATACATTCTGTATTTTCCCTTGTACACCGTCATCAATGCAGCAAAGTGGGCTGAAGTTGCCAAATAGATTAGCCTACTCATTGTTAGATTTGCTAGCTGGCTATTTTTCAGTGTTAATGAAACTACAACCCCAATTCCAAAAAAGGTGGGACGCTGTGTAAAATGTAAATAAAACAGAATGCAATGATTTGCAAATATCATAAACCCGTATGTTCTTCACAATAGAACACAGAAAACATATCAAATGTTTAAAGTAAGGAAAGTGTTCCGTTTTGAATTTGGTTTGGATCCATTTCAAGTGGATCATATTTTCCGCCACAGGAGAGTCTTCAGAATGCAGGTCTTTGCAATTTTCTCGGTTACTCTGTAACATAACGTGGCATTTCATGCATCACGTGACCATAAATTCCACCTGTAAACCAGGTCATCAGCTTCTGATGCTTCAGGATCTGTGCGCTGTGGCAGGGTGATCTACGCCACACACATTCATTCGGTATTACAGTTTGGTCGAGGATCTTACAGTGACCCTCAGACACAGACCTTTTTGGACAGACCATAACCTCATTATGACAGAGTGGGTAAACTCGTTCCCACAACCTCACACAACGTTGAGTTCCCTGTGAAAGGGAACCTCTGGGTTACACATGTAACCCTGTTCCCTGAGATGGGAACGAGATCATGTGTTGCTTTGTCATATTAGGGTATGCTTGTAATCGCCTTCGCTTCAGACAAAGAGAAGCTGATGACGTGGTTTACACGTGCCGTTTTATGATGTGCGAAATGCCACATCACCTGACCACGGCAATCCAATAAATTTGCGTGATTTTACACAGACTTCAGATACGTGCGGAGGCCTTCACACAGCGTGAAGCTCCTGCAATGTCTTGTTCCCGTCTCAGGGAATAGGGTTAAATGCATAACCCAGACGTTTTTAATTATAATGTTTTGGATTTTTTGTCCTCAAATGTGTAAATATTGTGAAAAGTTGAGTGGTATTCATTCTCACAGCCCCAATGTAAATACATTCTTTTTTCATGATCGATGAAAATGATTGTCATAAATTAAAAGTGGTTACAGTAAAAAAAAAAAAAAAAAAAAAAAAATCTGAATGGTAATAAAAACAAGATGCATAAAGTGTTAATATAGAATCACATTGTAGGACCATGAATTGAAATCCATGCAGTATAGATAGAGGTCTGTAATTTCTTTATATTGTTACAGTGATGGAAATGTAACTTCTGTGAGTTTGTATATTTATTAGCTGATTTGACTGGTTGCTTGAATTAAATTGGTTTAATCCCAACCTCAATATGTCAAAAACAAATCAACCTATAAATAAAGTTAGACCTAATGTCTTTGCTGGAGGAAAGTTCAGGAACAGATAGCTCTATGAGCCCAATAAATAGACAGAAAATTATTATACACATTTACACAATGAGTCTGATATTTGAATAGTTTGATTATAACAGTGAAATAAATGTGTGCTGCTTAGGTCTGTGGAATTTACTTTACAGTTAAAAGGGTCCTTAGGTGTAAACAGTTTGAGAACCACTGGCCAAAAGATTCCCATCCATATTTGGTCATACATACTGAACAGGAGCAACAGCAAATCACTGCTGTTTTACATTTGAAATGCAAATGAAGCTCCAAAAGCCGCCGTGACACAAAGACCATGGAAATGAAAAGAACTGCTGCTACTAACAAAATTGGTACAATGAAACGAAATAACGATACGGCCAAATAACAACGTTTTCATTAAATTACACAAGTTCATTTCATTTATCATTTTGCCAACATGGTTAATCCTCATATTAAAGACGTGAAGAGTTTGCTGCATTTCAGTGTTATCTATTGTGAAGCAAGCAAGCAGGATATAAAAGAGGGCAACTGAAACGGGGAAATAAGTCCAAATGAAAAAGGGCTAAATGGAAACGGTTCTGTTTCATGCTCTTCTCTGCACTCATAACTCAAATGCCTTTCTTATCTAGTTTAATGTTCCATGAGCAAGTTTAAAGGCATGCCTAAGGAGACTCTGTGGTTTGCAGCTTAACTTCAGGGGTCTGTACAGTTATCTCTAATGCGCAAATGCGTTTAGAAAGGATTTATATCAGAATATGCCGACTCAGAGCCCAATGGCAAACAGCATCTACTGAAACAGCACACCATTACATATGTCAAAATTCCATTTTGTATTAACGTACTAGATTAAAACCCAGCTATTTTCCTAAAGTAGGTGGAATGGCATGTAATTGCACTCATCTTCAATAGTAAAGGCAATAACAGCACATCCTGAAGTATTTTATTCCTCTTATTCCATAGCAGTTTGCCAATTACAATGATCAATGATTCATTCAAGGCTTCAATGAAACCTTATCAATTTTTAAAAATAACACGTACTGTTATGTATTATGTGCAGCTTTCACACTGTTACTATACTGTACAAGTTATTACTATTAAAACTCTAAATTATTTGAATGAGTGCAGTATATAAACCTGTGTTTTGCCTTAGAGTCGTGACTATTGTCCGAGCTGCTGTTACAGAAACTTAATCACCACTTCATTCTAAACGTAGACGAGGCACAAACGTGTCTTGGTTGTTATCAACTGTTATCTCAGATTTCACTCCTGAGACTTTCAGACTCCTTAACAATTGAATATTCAAAGGCTTCCTGCCCACCTTCTTCGAAACACATACAAGGACGATGACTAATAAAATGCTAATTAATCTCTTGTGGTGCCTGACAACAAACTAAATATCTTTGTAAACAAAG